>NC_079229.1:12902996-13161902 GCF_029633865.1 Lampris incognitus
GCCACACATAGTCTCCGCACCATGACTTACATAGATCCACACTCCATAACCTTTGTAAATAAATACGCCTATATGGTTTAAAGCATTCCCCCGCCTCCTTGCGTCTATAGATTCCTCATAAATTCATAGTTTAAAGGGTTTAAAGTTTCTGATGTATGGGATGACTCAAAGACATAAATGGGATGACACAAAGCCACAATCCCCTCTGTAATTTTGTAATTTTGTATTGCGTCAACATAATGAAACAATAATTTTAAATTTGGCTTCATCGAATGTTCAGATTTTGTGTTTTGTAATATATGCAAATTAGCACATATTTAACGAGGTAATACCTATTTTGCATATTAAATCATGGAATCTCAGAAAACTTGCAATACATTTTTTTGTTTGTTTTTATGTTGGTAATAAACTGGGGAAGTTTCATAGTGATATCTATCAAATAAATGTTTTACCCTATTCACCTAGAATCTTGATCGAATTCGGGTGAAATTCCGCCTAAAACAACATGCATACACATAAATAAGAATATCTCCAAAACTATAAGGGCTACAGGCATATTCTGGTACCAGATGAAAGGTAAAACTTGTCAGATTTCAAATCTGGTGTCTAAAATAATGTAAATATTACCTAGTTACACTGCTGTGAATAGATACACAAAAGAAAATCATAATTTTGATTTCCGCCTATGCAGAATTACATAAAAGAAGGCTGATTTTATCTTTCAGATTTTATCTGGGCAACTAATAATACAATTTTTTCAGTTCTCCAACATTTTTGGAATATATTAGATTGATTTAGGGGGGCTGAGTAGTCAACAAGTAGTCCACAAGCCCCATAATACCAAACAAGCACCATACACAATTCTCGTATTTCCGCTACAGGGGTCCATATATTAAATGCATGATAACTAACTGCAGACAGTGTCAGTTAAGTTTTTAATTTTGTTTTCTGCATTATAATTTTGGTTCCTACTTCTCACCTGTATATTGTCGTACGGAGGGCGGAACTAATCTCCGCGGCTCTATTGTTACCGGCAATTTAAGAATGTAGCACCTCGATATCAAGCGCCAAAAATAATAGCACTAACAGCGACAACAAGAAAATAGCAGCACACAAGACAAAGCTAATTAAGAGAAAGACAAGTTAAGATAGCAAGAAGATTTAATTGTATACCTACCTGTAAGACCTGAGGAAAGAAGATAATCTAGACGGAGACCAGACGGAGACCAGACGAAGTGAAGAATTTAGCCCCTCTCAGTACTAAGCAGCTGACGAGGTAACGTTATGTGTTGCTAATTGTCTGTTGTGCTAGCTAATTTGCTAATGTGCTAACTATCTTTGCAGTTATTGAGAATTGACGTACATGTATGCATTTTATTTTTATTTTTATTTGCTCTCAACCCAGTCTCACGGGTTGGCCTGTTCCTGAAGAATAAACCCCGTTACTATCCAAGACTTGCTTCGTTGTGATTACTGAGTGGAGCTACAGTGAGACTCTACTGCACCGTCCGGATTCGACCAATAGACGGCGCCAAAAGACAGCAAAGTACCGGTAGATGACAGACAGCCCAAGCTATCAACCCAACATGGAAAGGTCCATCACTCACCGTCATAGACTGTCATCGGTGCTCCTTAAGTTAAAGTCCTACCAAGAGACTAAAACACATTTATTTGCATTTCTTATACCAAGTTAATTAAGTTTATTTGCTTACCTTTTCAACTGAAGTTCATTTAAGTCATTAAATAATTGATATTGCATTTGTGCGTGGTTGTTATGTGAATGTTCATATAAGAATAGTACATTTAAAGGTGAATTGCAGCTATTTAGTAATTGCACAAGTTAACTTCAGTGAACATTTTGGTTAATTTAAGTTGTTACATTGGTCATTTAAGGTGAAATAAGTCTATTAGGTATAAAATTAACTCAATTGAGTGTCATTAGCCTCGAGATAAGATAGTTAATTACCAAAATAGAATAACTGCTCAACTAAGGTTTGACTACAAGGCTATAACAAATAAGTCAAAAATAGTGCTATTTGCTGTAAGTTATAGTAGTTATATCAAAGGGGGATAGCTATTCAACTAAACTAGAACATAACATGTAACTGTAAATGTGGTTAAATTACAGTTAAAGACAAGACTCAATTTAAACCAAACTAAGATAAGAGGATAAGTCAAGTAAAATGTCAGAGAATGAGTATTATTGTGAGGGTAGCAAAAAGCCTTTAGATGACAACTTGCAGCACTTCACAGACACGCAACCATTAGCGGCTGAAGGCAAAGGAGCTGATGAACCTAATTCCTCACAAGAGCCACAAAGAGGCAAAAGAATCCGCAAGTTAACGGAAAAGGGCCAAGAACTGCATGATGAGCAAGTAAGAAGACTTGCACACCGTTTCAGTGTGAGCTATAAGAAGTGGAAGGCTATCTCCAAAGACGCCAATCAAGCACTGAGTGAACAATGCTCAAACGAACTGCTGCAAAAGCACATCAGAAGGGTAAGCGACACATCAAATAATGTGTTCCTCATCTATGATGAATTACGGGATATTGACAGTCCTGACCATGACACACGTCGCAGGGTAGACACCTGTGAAGCAATAACAAGGAAGATAATTGAGACTTCAAAGGATCATCTGGACACAAGACAGGATGATGGTCATGGGGATAATGATCAAGGCAGGAAGGAGATAGCGCCTGCACTTACTTCTGAAGACTTAAAAAAATTAAGTATCAACAGTCACCGCAGCAAGACCTCAAAAACATCATCTTCACGTTCAAGCCTGTCTGCTGCCAAGAGACAAGCTGCTGCTGCTGACATTGCTGCCAATGAAGCCACTTTAGAGGTACTGTGAGAGCAAGAATGTTATATGGAAGAACTTGGAAGGCTCCAAGCTGAAGCTGCTCAAGTACGAGCTAAACAAGAAGCTGACAATGCAGAAAGACAACGAGAGCTAGAATCCAAGCGCAGACAAGTAGAGCGTCTGGAGACAATTAAAAAGCTAAATGCTGCCAAGGCTAGACTCCAAATATATGAGCAGAGTGAATGCGCTGACGAAGAAATATATAACATGCTCCATGATCGTGTCTCTCTGAGGAAGGAAGTCAAGCATAAAAGCCCATCGCAGTACCACCCCTTGCCACAAGCTGTGACACAACCAATGGCTGTGATACAGCCAAAGCAAGAAGACAGCATGGCAGCTCTTGTTAGAGCATTCGCAGAGTCTATGAGTGCTAATCGACTTCCTGTGCCGGAACCAACAACATTCAATGGTGACCCACTTAGATTCAACGACTGGAAAGCTTCCTATCAGACACTCATTGATAGAAAAAGCATACCAGCTGAAGAAAAGCTATATTATCTGCGAAAGTATGTGGGTGGACCTGCCAAGGCGGCCATAGAGAACTACTTCCTTCTAGATACAGAGTCAGCCTATAATGCAGCATGGGCCGTTTTGCAAGAACGATATGGCAACCCATTCCTCATCGCTAAAGCATTCAGAGACAAACTCGATGCATGGCCCAAGATAAGCACCAAGGGCAGCACAGAACTTCAAGAATTCACAGATTTTCTTGCCAGCTGTGAGACTGCCATGTTGCAGATGAAAGGGCTTGAAGTACTCAATGACTGTAATGAGAACCAGAAATTACTCATTAAACTTCCAGACTGGCTGACCTCAAGATGGAATAGGAAAGTCATAGAAGAGGAAGAGCAAAGTCACACCTACCCAAGCTTCAGCCAGTTCGTTAAGTTCCTCACACGTGAAGCCAAAATTGCTTGTCATCCAGTATCATCCCTCCACGCTCTAAAAGCAAGTGAGAGTGAAAGGTTCAAGGTTTCAAAAAGCAGAAGGCCCGGAGCAAAGGTGCTGGCAACCAATTCAGACGAGAGGGTTGTCTATTTATCTTATGATTTCTGTGAGAAGGCAGGTCACAGTCTACACAAATGTCACAGATTTATGGATAAGACAATCGCTGAGCGAGTCAAGTTTGTTCAGGAGAAGAAATTGTGCTTCGGCTGTCTGAAGTCCGGCCATCACTCAAATGAATGTAAAAGCAAAAATTACTGTGATACATGTGAGAAAAGACATCCAACTTGCCTCCATGATAATCGCACTAAAGAAGAAAAGATGGCAACAAGGCCTGACGGAGCAAGGAACATTGACAAGTCACAGGAAAGGAGAGTGGAATGCTCACATGATACACCGGCAAGAACATCAAGTGAGGCAAGAGCATCAAGTGATGTGAGAACATCAAGTAAAGCAACAACCTCGAGTGATCCAAGCACATCAAGTGAAGCAAGGTCATTGAGAGTCGTTCAGAATGTCAAAGACACTCACACATCCTCAATTGTTCCAGTGTGGGTGTCAGCAGCAAGTGAGGCCACCAACGAAGTTCTTGTGTATGCACTTCTCGATACACAAAGTGACACAATGTTTATCCTCGAAGCCACAGCAAAGGCTCTCCACACAAAGAATGCACCAGTTCAGCTAAAGCTCTCCACAATGGCTGCAAAAACCACGTTTGTCATGCAGGAAACTGACTGGTTTACAAGTGAGAGGATACTTCTCAGACAAGATAATCCCTCTGCCAGGGACCTACACTAGAGAGTTCATCCCTGCAAACAGAGATCATATTCCTACACCAAAGACTGCAATGGCTTGGCCTCATCTTGAACACATTGTGCACGAAATCGCTCCTATGCAAAAATGTGATGTTGGCTTGCTAATTGGCTACAACTGTCCTCAAGCTCTCCTCACAAGACAAGTGGTGTCAAGTAAGGAGGACAATCTGCCCTTCGCTCAGAGAACAGACTTGGGCTGGAGTGTAGTCGGCTATGGCAATCCATGTCTCGATTATGGAGATGCAATTGGAGTAAGTCACCAGGTCATCATGAAGCAAGTGATGCCATGCCTTCAGTGCTCCGCGGATCTCACAAGTGAAGTGCACTATGTCCTTAGAACACAGATCAAGGAGGCATACTCACCTGTGGATGTCATCAAAGTGCTGGAATCTGACTTTGTCGAAAGAGCGCCAGAAGATGACCACTTTTCTCAAGAAGATCTTCAATTCCTGTCAACAATGGAAAAAGGCATCAGGCTCAAAGATGATGGACACTATGAAATGCCACTGCCATTTAAGAAAGAAAGACCCAACTTACCTGATAACAAGGTGTGCGCCATCCACCGTCTCCGATGCCTAGAAAGGAAGTTGAGGAAAAATGAAAAATACAACAAAGACTATAAGACCTTCATGGATGAAACAATCTCATGCGGAGATGCAGAAAGGGTCCCAGAATCAGAAATCTGTAACTGGTTCACAGGCCCAGATTTTCTCTGGTACAAAGAGCTACCAAGTGGAGAAGTCAAGGTGGGAGAAATTAAAAGTGGCGACCCAGAGCTCAAGAAAGCTCAGGTTTATGACACCCAGGCAGAGGAAGTAAGGTCATTGTTAGATTGCTTAAACAAGTTCTCCGACTGGTTAAGATTGGTGAAAGCTATTGCCAGACTAAAGTTCGCCAAGGAAGATCTTTACCTCCACAAGCGATGGCGCCGAGTGCAACTCTTAGCCAACAGTTTCTGGGCATGGTGGAAAAGGGAGTATCTCCTAAACCTCCAGCAAAGGCAGAAGTGGACTAAAGACCGCAGAAGCGCAAGGATCAACGACATCGTTCTGCTGAAAGAGGATGCTACGCCACGAAACCAGTGGAAGCTGGCAAAGGTTATCGAAGTGTACCCAGGAAAGGATGGAGGAGTCAGGAGACTCAAGTTGCTCATCAGTGACTCAACTCTGGATTCTAAAGGAAAGCGCATCTCCAAGCCAGTTCACCTGGAGAGGCCTATGCAGAAGACAGTTACACTGTTGGAAGCTGTAGACTGAAGGCTTTAGTATATCTAAAGACTAATACAAATACAGTAGAAGCTAGTAGTTAACAGCTAAGAATTGTGAATTAAGTTGACAGTATAATAATCATTTCTAAAGCTGTCTTTATCTCCAATCCCTCCACCAGTAGTTCAGGTGGTTCATAGTATATTTTTTAAGTTAATGTTTCTATGCAACATGACGTCTTTCAAAGTCTGTCGTTCTAAGAAATCACTAATGATTTAGTGGGAGTGTAACTGCAGACAGTGTCAGTTAAGTTTTTAATTTTGTTTTCTGCATTATAATTTTGGTTCCTACTTCTCACCTGTATATTGTCGTACGGAGGGCGGAACTAATCTCCGCGGCTCTATTGTTACCGGCAATTTAAGAATGTAGCACCTCGATATCAAGCGCCAAAAATAATAGCACTAACAGCGACAACAAGAAAATAGCAGCACACAAGACAAAGCTAATTAAGAGAAAGACAAGTTAAGATAGCAAGAAGATTTAATTGTATACTTACCTGTAAAACCTGAGGAAAGAAGATAATCTAGACGGAGACCAGACGAAGTGAAGAATTTAGCCCCTCTCAGTACTAGGCAGCTGACGAGGTAACGTTATGTGTTGCTAATTGTCTGTTGTGCTAGCTAATTTGCTAATGTGCTAACTATCTGTGCAGTTATTGAGAACTGACGTACATGTATGCATTTTATTTTTAGTTTTATTTGCTCTCAACCCAGTCTCACGGGTTGGCCTGTTCCCGAAGAATAAACCCCGTTACTATCCAAGACTTGCTTCGTTGTGATTACTGAGTGGAGCTACAATAACCATCACTAAGCTGCCAATCTGCAATGGTTATCATACCCAACCATGAACTAGAGATGTGTAGCAACTCAAAAAAACAAACAAGAAATTGCCCAACCGATTTATTGTAATCAGTGGTCTGGCTCATGGACTAACTAGTGCAAAGTGCCCGTGGCAAAGGATGGAGCTGGTGTGTGTGTGTGTGTGTGTGTTTGTGCGCACGCCAGTGTGTGTGCGCGCGCTCCGGTGTGTATGTGTGCGCGCCAGCGCGTGTGCGCACGCACACACACCAGCTCCATCCTTTGCCACGGGCATTTTGCGCTAGTAATAAGAATGAAATTAACCAGTTAGTGTGCGCGCGCCACCGCGTGTGGGGTGCCCGTGGCAGCTTGCTAGCTTGCATGGTCGCGTGCACTGTTTGCACGCGTGTGTAGTGCAGTGCCCGTGGTGGTCGATCGCTAGCTAGTTGACTCGGGTGTGTGTATGCGCGCATGTTTGGGAGTCTGCGCGCTCACTCGGCTGCTTGGTCTCCCGGTCAGCTGGTGGGATATGGTTATTTACAATGGATAAAATGAGTTAGAATATGTACAAGTTAAAAGCTCAAACATTCATTTATGAGCATGCTCTATTTGAAGTGAAATAGCTTTCCCATACTCTATTCACGTGTTGGTGTAATGTAAACATAAAATCCAGGTTAAATTGTGATCGGAGAATTATGGCTTGACCTCATGTTAATTTTATTAATGTTATTTCTATTACATGTTCTACATCGTTGTAGACCAGAAGGCTATCCCGTGCAGAGCTCAGCCTCAGACAGCAGTGGCAGCTTTGGATGAGCTGTTCAAAGCTCACTATGTCTTTGGCCTAAACTATGATGAAGTGCTCCTCAGCTTCTACACCTTTCCTCAGACCACAGTGTACCACATTAACGTTGGAAGCACAAAGGAGACTCCACGTGTCAAGGAACTCCGAGCACGACTGATGCAGCGATACAACGAACTTGACACCAAGCCTTCGGAGTAACGCATGCTCAGATGTTTTGTTTGTAAAGAGTACCACAACACATGTTCTCTTCTTTGTCAACATCTCAAGTTTTAGCATGGACTGTACCCTGGGTACAAGAACTTGCGTTTATAATGTGGACAGCCGGGATGTGCTTTGTCTTTTTGTACCTATAATGGCTTTAAAAAAACACATCAAGACTATGCATGGTCAACAACCAGATCATCCTGTTGACACCATCCAGGATGTCGCCACGCAAAGACTTTGTGACATGGAATCTTCAAGTGATCTGCCAGCATGTAGACCTCCTGGTGCCACTTTGCCAGGTACGTCTATTGCCTCCAACCAGATTCCTGTTGCATTGCATTTGTCATCCATGTGTGGTTCAGTTGTTGCACATTTGCAAGGGTCAGGTCTCTCTGAAACTATTGTTCAGACAATAGTAAGTTCTATGAAAGAAATTGCTAATGATGTTCAAGGTCAGGCACGAGAGGCTGTGCTGGAAGTTGTTTCTTGTGAAACTAAGAGTTCAGACCTTACCCAAAAAGTAGAGGTTTCTTTCAACAGTTTAGAAAACCCCTTTTCAATGTTTAACACTGAGGCCAAGAGGCAGAAATATTATGATGACAAATGGGAAATAGTTGAACCTGAAGAGCATGTCCTGGGAGTGAGATTAGATGTGCGTAGAGATAGAATTACAGGCGTCTATAGTGAAGTTCCAGTAACCCATAAGTATATGTATGTTCCCATTCTATCTACTCTTAAATCTATGTTCAAAAACAGTGAAGTAAAAGATGCCTTCTTGCAAGACAAACTAAGTGACAAAGGAATATACAGAGATATTCATGATGGTTCATATTTTCAAAACCATCCACTATTCGCTCAACAGAGACATGCTCTTCAGCTTTTAATCTACTATGATGATTTCGAAACTGCGAACCCTTTGGGTTCTAAAAGGAGTATTCACAAACTAGGCTGCATCTATTTTACTTTAAAAAACCTTCCATCCAAGTTAAACTCTGTGCTTATGAATGTACACCTTGTTTCTCTTTTTCATACTGCGGATGTGAAGACTTATGGTTTTGATGAGATACTGAAGCCTCTTATTGCAGATTTAAAGATTTTAGAAACGCAAGGAGTACAACTTCCTTTTTTTGATGAACGATTGTTTGGTACCGTTTTACAGATAACTGGAGATAATCTTGCTCTAAATACTTCGTTGGGTTATGTTGAATCGTTTAGTGCAACACATTGCTGTAGATTTTGTTTGACAAATAAGGAACAAGTGCAGTCTTTTTTTTCTGAGGATCACCCTGATTTAATTTTGCATTCAAAAGAGCTGTATACAGAACAGTGTAAGGAACTTCGTGAAAACCCCACACTCCAGTCAGTTTATGGTGTTAAAAAGCCCTGTGTATTCAATTCATTGCAGTATTTCCATAGCACTGACAACTATGCAGTTGACATAATGCATGATTTATTAGAGGGTGTGGTGCAGTACGAACTTAAGTTTTGTCTTTATCTCGTGAAACAGGGCTACGTTTCCATGGGTTTGTTATCTGAGAGAATTCAGAGTTTTAATTATGGCTATACAAACCGTAGAAATAAACCAAGTGGTTTAAAAATGGATGACTCCAAAAGTATGGGATTGAATGCCACCCAGTCATGGTGTGTGCTGCGCAACACTCCACTCATATTTGGGGATGTCATTGAAAGGGGTAATGGTCACTAGAGCCTTCTCCTCATTTTGCTTCAGATTGTCAATATAGTGTTCACCCCCGTTTTGTCTGATGGTTTGGTATGTTATTTGAAACATCCGATAAGGAATCACCACACTCTTTTTAAATCATAATTTCCGGAGAAGAATCTAATTCCCAAACATCACCTGATGCTCCCATTATCTGAGATGCATTACAAAAATTGGTCCTCTTCTTCATGTTTGGTGCATAAGGTTTGAGGCAAAACACAGGTATTTTAAAATATCCATAAAAAATTACAAACATATCACTAAAACATTAGTAAAACAGCCATTTCAGTATGAAAATTATGACTTTAAGAGATTAGAATTCGGTCCAATAAAGGCAAAAGCAATTTGTAACTTAGAGGGTGGAGAAATTCTTAAGCAGACACTAAATTTAGAACCACTGTCATATGTCTCAACAACCAAATGGGTCCAAAGCTATGGGAGTGAATATCAGGTTGATTTGTTTGTTTGTACAGGAACACACAATGACCTCCCTGTCTTCAAAAAGATCTGTAATATTGGGGCACTCCGTAAACCAAAAGAAATGGAATTTATTCACCCAAGGGCAAGGCAACAACACTGACGCGTTTCCACTTTCGTCTTAATCCAAGTCATGACAGGCAATGAACAGTCAAACATTTTGTAGCAGCTGGAGTGGTTCAGTCAGGTGATGGTAAACAGCTGTAGTTGTAGACCATGGGGCTGTGATGCACCAGTTCTGCATGTGGGGGGCGCTAAAAACACCTACATGTTGAAAAGCCATGTGAAATTTGTGAAAATAAAAAACAATAATATGGTGATACGAGGTGCGTAGGCTAAAGGGCCTATGGGCCTATGATCTAGACAGGGGAGGGAAGTCTATGATCTAGGCAGGAGGGAAAGACATGAAGCAAAACCTTTAGAGTGGAATGGAGTAAAAAGGGACTGCTGAGAGAGTACATTACAGGAATGGTAGGAAATCAAGTTCGTCATTTAGACCAGGAGATTTAGTGGCTTGCAAAGTAAAGATCCAATACGTCTCACGTTGAAGAAGTTTTTTGAGGCGGTCGCCTCTCCTAATATGGTGAGGTATGATCTCGATAGCCATTGCTTTAAGAGATGAGGGGTTGCCGTGGCCTGCCTCATTGTAGTGGACGGCCATGGGATAGTTCAAGTTGTTTGTGCGGATTGCAGTCTTATGTTCGCCGAGTCGGTCTTTAAATGTTCTTTTGGTTCTGCCAATATAGAAAAAACCACAGGGACATTCAAGGCGGTATACTACATGTGTAGTGCTGCAGTTAGCAAAGTGTTTCAACTTGTATGATTTGTTGGAAAATGTGTCTGAGAAGGTGTCCGTTTTGACAATGTTGTCACAATGGCGACATTGACCGCAGGAGTAGTTACCTACGGGTCGGCGTAGCCATGGGGTTTTGGGTGGGAGGTAACTGTGGGACAGTTGTCCTGCAGGGTGGAGGCTCTCCTGGAAGCAAAAGCAGGGGGGTCAGGGAAGAGTTCTTCAAGGGAAGGATCACTCTGGATTATGTTCCAGTTCTTTTTGATTATGTTTTGGATTTGGTGAAGCTGTTTACTATATGTGGATACAAAATAAATATTTGCAATTTGTAGGGGTTTTGGGCGTTTGTGTAGGAGGCTCTGTCTATCCATGTCTTTGGCTTTGTTGTGAGACGTTACCAGGTCGTGGTGATTGTAGCCACGTTCACCAAAGCGTTGTCGCATTTCTTCTGCTTTTTCGTTGAAGTCCTCGTCTTGGTCACATTATATGCCGGAGACGCTGAAATTGACCAAAGGGGATGTTCTTGATGAGGTGAGGAGGGTGGAAGCTGTTAGCATGCAGAATAGTGTTGCGGTCAGTGGGTTTGCGAAACATAGAAGTGTGCAGATCTCCTGAGCTGGATTTAGTGATTTTCAGGTCTAGGAAATTAATCTCACATTGACTGTACTCTAAGGAGAGTTCTACGCTGTCGCTTGTGGAATTAAGATAGTTGTGGAACTCCTTAAGGTTTTCTATGTCACCACTGAAAAAGAAAATTAGGTCATCAATGTATCTCCCGTACCAGATTATTTTCTCCCGGTGGGGGTTAGCAGGTCCCAGGACGTATCTCTCCTCCCAGAACCCTAAGAACAGACAAGCGTAATTGGCTCCAAAAGGAGCTCCCATGGCAGTGCCACGCTTCTGTCTGAATAGTTTATCCTGGAAAACAAAGATATTATTGTTGAGAGTCCATTCAATCAATCTCAGGATAAAATCATTGGGTGGGGTTTCATCCGTTCTTGACTGAAAGAAGTGATTTACTGCCTCAATACCTTCCTCGTGCTTGATATTGCTGTACAGTGACGTCACGTCCATTGTTACAATGAAGCCGTCGCCAATGTTTTGGATTTTGTTGATTTTTCTCAGGACATGCGTGGTATCCTGGATGAAGGAAGGGAGGGTGGAGACAAAAGGTTTAATGAAATAGTCGATGTACTGAGAAACAGGCTCGGAGATGGAGTTTATACCGCTGATAATCGGTCGGCCTGGTGGTTTGGATGTGTTCTTGTGTACTTTTGCTAACATGTAGAATGTGGGCATAGTGGGGTTTTTGTTGAGGAGAAAGCTTTGTTCTTTATCTGTTATGAGTTGGTTCTCCACAGCATTGTTCAAGATATCCTCCAATTCGCGTTTCATGTAATCTAGTGGGTTGGATGACAGAGGGGTGTAGTATTCTGGGTTATACAGTTGTGAATGGGCTTCTTCAATGCACTGGTCCCTACCCCAAATTACCACTGCTCAGCCTTTATCTGCTCTTTTAACGATGACTTGATAATAAAAAGAGCAGATAAAGGTAACGTCTCACAACAAAGCCAAAGACATGGATAGTCAGAGCCTCCTACACAAATGCCCAAAACCCCCACAAATTGCAAATGTTTATTTTGTATCCACATATAGTAAACAGCTTCACCAAATCCAAAACATAATCAAGAACTGGAACATAATCCAGAGTGATCCTTGAAGAACTCTTCCCTGACCCCCCTGCTTTTGCTTCCAGGAAAGCCTCCACCCTGCAGGACAAACTGTCCCACAGTTACCTCCCACCCAAAACCCCATGGCTACGCCAACCCGTAGGTAACTACTCCTGCGGTCAATGTCGCCATTGTGACAACATTGTCAAAACGGACACCTTCTCAGACACATTTTCCAACAAATCATACAAGTTGAAACACTTTGCTAACTGCAGCACTACACATGTAGTATACCGCCTTGAATGTCCCTGTGGTTTTTTCTATATTGGCAGAACCAAAAGAAAATTTAAAGACCGACTTGGCGAACATAAGACTGCAATCCGCACAAACAACTTGAACTATCCCATGGCCGTCCACTACAATGAGGCAGGCCACGGCAACCCCTCATCTCTTAAAGCAATGGCTATTGAGGTCATACCTCACCATATTAGGAGAGGTGACCGCCTCAAAAACTTCTTCAACGTGAGACGTATTGGATCTTTACTTTGCAAGCCACTAAATCTCCTGGTCTAAATGACGAACTTGATTTCCTACCATTCCTGTAATGTACTCTCAGCAGTCTCTTTTTACTCCATTCCACTCTAAAGGTTTTGCTTCATGTCTTTTCCCTCCTGCCTAGATCATAGACTTCCCTCCCCTGTCTAGATCATAGGCCCATAGGCCCTTTAGCCTACGCACCTCGTATCACCATATTATTGTTTTTTATTTTCACAAATCTCACATGGCTTTTCAACATGTAGGTGTTTTTAGCGCCCCCCACATGCAGAACTGGTGCATCACAGCCCCATGGTCTACAACTACAGCTGTTTACCATCACCTGATTTAACCACTCCAGCTGCTACAAAATGTTTGACTGTTCATTACCTGTCATGACTTGGATTAAGACAAAAGTCGAAACGCATCAGTCTTGTTGCCTTCCCCTTGGGCGAATAAATTCCATTTCTTTTGGTTTACGGAGTGCCTCAGTTTTCAGTCATTTTTCCATATTTCTCTACCCACCATACGGAAGAGCACCTGTCACCATTAAGCCACTGGACCCATGCAGCGCTTCCCACCCCTCCTTGTTCTACAGATCTGTAATATTGTCATACATGAAGGGAATGCTCTTTTATTGTCTTGTAGAGTAGACACCCTGTATTTTGATGAACACTTGAACGCATATTGTATTGAGGAAATTAAGGATGACTTGTCTCTTGTACATGTGGAGCAGCTCACCTACTTTAAACCTTTTGATGGACAGTACTCAAATGAGAACAGAGACAACAAATACCTTGTTCCATATTGTTTTATATTGGATGTTTAATGTGTTGTACAGGACAGAGGCACATCTATTGTCTGATCCCACAGCTGATGACGGTGCCAAGCCTAACAGTGGTGTGGTACAGCCTATTTGAGTCTGGTCCTGTTTCCTGTTATCTGTAATGTGTTGTGGTGCCTTTTGTTCAATTGTTAATGTATTTTCAAAAAATAAAAAAGGGTTAAAGCAATAAACGTATGTAACTTTCATTTTATCATATTATAGAGCCAACACCTACAGGAGTCATCAGCTAACTCCTGCTTGAGAGTTATTAAGTGACACTGCATTGGTGCTAAGGAACACCTATAGGAGTAATCAGCTAACCCCTGCTTGAGTTATTAGAGTTTTTCTCAGTTGCTTTGGTGCATTTCTCACATCACTATTAACATTTGCACAACAGTTAGTTCAACCTCCACAACATTTAGTCATTTGTACACATCATAGTAGCAGTTTCTCATTCCTTCCAACAAATTGCAAATTCTTTTGGACATGCATCAATTGCTTTCATACAACTCTCTGCTGTTTTACAACATTATCATTTGCTTATGTCATATCAGTCAAAATGAACTATACTTGTGAATGCTGAATAGTCATTCCCTATAAAACTAATAGTCCTCATTTCATTGCTTGAGTCATTACATACAAAAATGTTGAACTAGTTGTTAAAATCTGTCAAGCAAATTTTATACATTTTTTTATCTTTTTTTTTCCTGAAAATGTCTCCTAAATTGAACAATTTCTCTCAGGTGAACCTCAGCTTTCACTGATGAGAAGGGGTGTGTGAGGCATTAGTTGCAACCAATGATAAGCCACTTCTCCACAGTCACTCAGAGCTGAATCCCATGAACCCCCACTTTACAAGCATATATGAACCAAGCAGGACATAGTGTGTACCATTTCTACAATACTGTGACACAGAAATGGAAGGTCAGCCTCATGGAAGAGGGGTGAGGATGCGGGGAGGAGGGGGAAGGGGACAAAACAGGGGAAGAGGAAGAAGAGGCCAAGTACATGGGCGGATTCCTGATGAAATCGGGGCTACAATTGTGGATCATGTTGTCAATCACGGCCTCACAATGGCTGAGGCTGGTCGAAGGGTGCAGCCAAATGTTGGGATAACCACTGTAAATTCAAATATTCAAACATTTCGTCAGGAGAACAGGTGTGTATAATGGACAGTAATTCAGCACTAAATAATCTGCACTGCACTACTGTCATTGTGTCATACATGGACAAGAACTTGTCACTTTTTACATTTAGACTTACAGCTTTACTGCAGCACAGATTTAGTGTATTGTAGTGTACATGCGTGTTACAGTAAAAATTTGCCATATTTACTGTAATTTTACTCTGCACCACATAGGATTGCAAGACAACCTTGCAGAGGTGGAAGAGGGCCCCTTTTTATTCCGCAACAAGAGGAAGCCATTTGTGCACTGGTGATTGCAAACAATGCCGTAAGGTTGAGAGATACAAAGTGATGTTATAGAGGATGACAACATCTTTGGGAATATTGAATCTGTTTCAATCGCTACAATTGACAAGAGTGCTCAGGAGAAATGAAATGCGCATGAAACAATTGTACAATGTGCCATTTGAATGGAACAGCGACAGAGTGAAGGAGATCCGTCACCAGTACGTACAGGTAAAACATGTATGTGTTCTATGCATACTCTAATGTTCAGTGCTGTAAACTGTTTACTTTGTGTAGTGCCATGCACTACACTTACATGACAGTTCTGTGTATTCACAGTGCATACTGTACAATATGTTGTCCAAAATGCATTATGTTACACAGGAAAAGTTAGTTTTTCTCGCTCCCTCTTCTGTGATAAAGCGTGTACTGGAGCTGGAGGCCAGGGAACCGCTGCACACATTCATATACCTTGATGAGGCGGGTTTCAATCTGGCAAAAGGTAGAAGGCGTTGGAAGGAATCGCATTGGACAGAGAGCAACCATTGATGTCCCAGGCCAACGAGGAGGGAATATTACTATGTGTGCAGCCATCTCAGAAAACGGCGTCCTCACCCATATCCCCCGTCTTGATCCATACAACACACATCTGCTGACTTTTTTAGACACTCTTTACAGGGACATAATCCCTGAGAATGAGAGGGGTCTAACTGGAGACCATCTGAACAAGTATGTTGTTGTTTGGGATAATGTGCGTTTTCACCACTGCGATGTGGTTGTGGTGTATTGGATCAAGCACTCGGTGCTCGATTGTGTTGGACTGTCACCACTACTGAGTTCTTTAATACACTGGTCTAGCCTGTAGTGTGTGATGTCTCCGTCAGTAAAGATCAGACTTGTGCCGCATCCTCGTCTCCGTGTACTTATATATATTAGTGATTAAGATAGTAACCCACGAAAAGTAACACTACAATAGTGTACATAAGAGAAGTCACAACATGGTGTCAGAAGCGGGATTCCTAGGGAGATAGTGAGTGACCGTGTCCCATTTGCCAGCTATGAGATGAAGTCATTTGCAGCTTCATGGGAGTTCAAGCTCACACACTCCAGCCCAGGTTTTCCCTCTTCAAATGGCATGGCTGAGAGAGCCATAAAGACAGTGAAACATGCGCTGAAGGCGGCAATGCAGACCGGCACTGACCCACATCTGGTGCTGCTGTCACTGAGGAACACACCGGTGACAGGACTGGACGTATCACCTGCACAAATGTTGATGGGGAGAGTTCTACGAAGCACGCTTCCGTGCGCCAGTGCTGTGCTGACACAATCAGGCCCACAGCACATTCACAGCAAGATCCAGAACCCGCAGTTCCGCCAAAAACAACGTTACGACCAGTGTGCAAAGCCCCAGCCAGTGTTGACCCAGGAGACACCGTACACATGCAAACACGGCGCGGCTGGGAGCCTGCCGTTGTCATCCGACAGCGAGATGAACCACGGTCCTACACTGTGCAGACACCGGCTGGGAGGATGCAAAGAAGGAACAGGCGACATCTGAGGACGATACATCCGAGCCTATTCAGAGACACGGACAGTGATGAACATTTTGACTCAGAGGTACAACCCTCACCCTCACAAGCGCCTGTGCCAGTCGACTCACCACCACATGACCTGCCACCACACGACCCTCCTCCGGTGACTACAGGCAGTACACCCACATGCTACACAAAGTGCGGCAGAGCAGTTAGGCGCCTGCCAGAAACAATGACTAACCTCAGGGTACTTTTGTGTGATCATTCAAGTGTTTATTAAGAAAAAAAAAAGAGAAAAAAAAGAAGGTGAAACAAAGAGTACAAGGTGTGTTTAACCTGAAATGTTGCAAGATTGCTGAATGTTCAAAATGTTTACATGCTAACCACCAGAATGTGAAAAGGAAATGGTTTATGTTTTTAATGAGAATCATCTGTCATTTAAAAAACATGCTTTATTAATCATTGAAGTATGCAAGTAGAAAAGACTTGTTCAGTGTTGATGCCATAGCGTTAATGGTTCAGTAAAGGGTCTACTGTTGAAGTAACTGATGAGTAGGCCACATCTCAGTTGGAAAAGAGGGATGTGGTGTATTGGATCGAGCACTCAGTGCTCGATTGTGTTGGACTGTCACCACTACTGAGTTCTGTAATACACTGGTCGAGCCTAGTAGTGTGTGATGTCTCCGTCAGTAAAGATCAGACTTGTGCCGCATCCTCGTCTCCGTGTACTTGTATATATATTAGTGATTAAGTTAGTAACCCACGAATAGTAACACTGCAATAGTGTACATAAGAGAAGTCACAACAGTGGTCAGACAGTGGTTTGCAGCACATGATAGGATGCTGGTAGAATATCTCCCTCCCTACTCACCATTCCTAAATCCAATAGAAGAGTTTTTCCTCTTCCTGGAGGTGGAAGGTATATGACCGGCATCCACATACCCAAATGGCCCTGCTAGCGGCCATGGATGCAGCATGTGATGACATCACAGCAGAGTCCTGCAGAGGGTGGATTCGCCACTCGAGGAGATACTTTCCTCGCTGCATTGCAAGAGATGATATTCGCTGTGATGTAGATGAAACTATGTGGCCAGACAGAGAGGAACGTCTGGATGTGCATGAATGATTTACAGTACTGTGTATGTTGTATGTTCAGTTCCAATATGTACTGCAATATTGTTTACAGTTGTGCACAGCTCTACCCAAAGGGAGTTTGTTTGTTGTAAATAAAGGGTGTATTTTTTCTTTTGCACAATGCTGTGAACAAATTAGAATTGCGAAGAGCATATGCAGTAAAAATGTGAAACATACATATTCAGTGTCTTGTACTCAGTTACCTCACTAAATACAGTAATGTGTAACTTTACTGTAGTTTTCAAATGGCTGTGTAAATAGTATATAGTGCGGTCTTGAGCATTTTCAGGTAGTGTCACCAAGATCTGACTTTTTTTGCATTGGAAAACATTTACAAAGTAAACTGTCATCATGAAAACATGACAAAGGCATTTGACTATCTTGTTCATAAACAACGGTGTCAGGACTTTTCATCTTGATGACACTGACACTTTCATTGACATGAATACTTGCTTTTGAGGAATGAGCTATCCATTTTGAGCAAGTGACATGCTTTTGCAGGTTATCAACTAGGTTTTGCAGTTTGTACTAATTGTTTTGAGAAATGCATTAGCTGTTGTGCAAATGTAAATAGTGTTGTGAGAAATGCAACAAAGCGACATTGCATTGGTGTTAAGGAAATGTAACACCTGGCGGGGGTCAAGTAAGTATCCATAAGTGTCAAATCCCAACTCCCCACAGAGTGAATATTGACTCCAAGCAAGGTGTTAAAATGCCAATTCTCTTAAAAGTGTTAAAATAACTCTGTAGACTGAACCATATAGGACCCCCAATAAGGGTTGAAATTAGGAGTTATTTTGTGTTTGCTGATTTTGCTGTGTATGTATTGGCATTGCATTTTTACATGGTTGTCCTAATCCATGTCTACAGCAGTTGGTTCTAGGTCATGTGCAAGACATTCATGTCAATATGCGCAATTAGCACTTATTCTACTGGTGCTGCTGCTGCCCCCCCCCCCCCACACACACACAAAGACTTTTGGTAAATATCCCAAAATCACGCTTTGGTTTTTTTTAAAATGAGCTGGACTGAAGACATTAGTGAAAATTTATATGAAACGTTAACTAATTTCTTGCATTTACCCAAAGATGGAGAAACCAGTCCGTCTGAGGAAGATAGAGCACCTCTGTCTGTTTCCTGTGTAATGCAGTGTCTGACATGGTAGGCAAACGTACCTGCTCTCTTGGAAATGGAGAAGTTCAAGATAAAGAAGCCAGATAAAGATTGCATTGTCGCAAACTTGGCTCCAGAGATGAATGAACCCGGTTTGCCAAAACACAGGTCAGACACACAAATGCTAGACTTCTTTCAAGATTTTCTTCTAGACCTTGAGGGTATGTAATGTATGTGTACAACTCGTCACTCATATGTTCAATACACGTCTCAAATAAGCTAGCATGCGTGAGGTTCAAATGCGAACTTCCATAGTCCATAGTAGACTGTTAGCATAAGCTAACTCATTTGAGTGGCAAAATACATAATGATACACACTATGTCACAAGATAGCAAAAATATCTGCTAATAAAGGGACTACACCCATTCGGAGACGTACATTGTATTCCAATTACATTGCCCCCAAGACCCGTCAGATGATCTCAAAGGTCGGATGAAAACAGCTGAATTACAATGTATTCCAATGACAGTCCACCAGGTGCTTTGATCTCCCTAGTAGCCGCTGTCTGAAATTTGGACGATAGAGGATTTCCTCTCGGCGGGGATTATAGGAAAGTCATGCCACTGGCAGCCATATTGGTAACACCCACGAAACGCCCAAACTGCCCAACCCCATTGGAAATGAATGGGGACATGGTCATACCCACGCAAACACTAGAATGGGACATAATAAGCATATCTACAGGATGGGCAATGAAATTAATAAATGGAATCCAACAAAACGTCAACTATACTACGGGATGTTTAAAAAAAAAAAAAAACCTTTTCCACTTGGAGTATTCCACTACGCATGCACTTGGATTTAGGACTCAGCCGTCCTAGTCATTGTTGGCCCTAATGCTTTTCCGTGGCCGGTGAAACAACAGGGGTGTGTTCAAGTACAAACTACGTTCATGGCGCACTACTAATGGAAAAGTTTGCTAACGTTAGCTAAAGTTCGCTGAAGTTGAATGCACCTCAGCTGTTTGTGATTGGCTGTTTGTGAAAGAGGGCAGGGTAGGCGCCATCTTTAGCCTTACCAGGTGTTACGGATAACCCCATTCCACATTATATGAGTGATATATCTTAACAATTTTAAAGTATCTTTGCCGATGCTGAGCGAGGCTAGATGGCTAATTTGGTGAACATAAACATCTAGAGCAACATTTGATTCCATTTTACCCTGTGTGCTCAATCCACAAAATCAATCACTGATCACCACAGGATTTCTCAATACAGGAGGAAGAGGATTTCTCTCATCAGGAGGAAGAGATCGGATTACTAATTGTTCCACTATTAAGAGGCGTGTTGCCGAAGCCAACAACACATTTAGAGCAACTTTGAATAAATTGTGTTAGCTTCGGCAGCAAGCCTACTAAAAGTGAAACTGTGGATACCGGTAACATTGAATGCCTGCAATGAAATAGTATTCCTATTAGTAAATATAACCAATAGTGCTAATGTAGCCCATGATAACATGAAGTGTGTGTTTGTTTGATAATTTTTAAAGACGTGTGCGTGTACACGGTACGCACAGTGAACTCGTTGTCATAGATCCTGCAATGTAGCACCAGGTGTTGGAGGAATTAGTGGCAGGTGTCCTCAGTGCCAGCACAGAACAGACGCCGTGTAAGCCTGTAGGAACACAGACACAAAATTTAATAGAATTGAGTGTGTGGAATAGATAGATTATTCATTGGAACTATGGTACAAACCCCAATTCCAATGTAGTTGGGATGTTGTGTAAAACGTAAATAAAAACAGAATACAATGATTTGCAAATCCTTTTCGACCTATATTCAAGTGAATACACTACAAAGATAAGATATTTAATGTTCAAACTGATTATTGTTTTTTTGCAAATATTCACTCATTTTGAATTTGATGCCTGCAACACGTTCCAAAGAAGCTGGGACAGGGGCATGTTTACTACTGTGTTACATCACCTTTCCTTTTAACAACACTCAATAAGCGTTTGGGAACTGAGGACACTAATTGTTGAAGCTTTGTAGGTGGAATTCTTTCCCATTCTTGCTTGATGTACGACTTCAGTTGCTCAACAGTCCGGGGTCTCCGTTGTCGTATTTTGTGCTTCATAATGCGCCACACATTTTCAATGGGAGACAGGTCTGGACTGCAGGCAGGCCAGTCCAGTACCTGCACTCTTTTAATACGAAGCCATGCCGTTGTAACACGTGCAGAATGTGGCTTGGCATTGTCTTGCTGAAATAAGCAGGGACGTCCCTGAAAAAGACATCGCTTGGATTGCAGCATATGTTGCTCCGAAACCTGTATGTACCTTTCAGCATTAATGGTGCCTTCACAGATGGGCAAGTTGCCCATGCCTTGGGCACTAACACACCCCATACCATCACAGATGCTGGCTTTTGAACTTTGCGCTGATAACAATCTGGATGGTCCTTTTCCTCTTTATCTCGGAGGATACGACGTCCATGATTTCCAAAAACAATTTGAAATGTGGACTCATCAGACCACAGAACACTTTTCCACTTTGCATCAGTCCATCTCAGATGAGCTCGGGCCCAGAGAAGCCGGCGGTGTTTCTGGGTGTTGTTGATATATGGCTTTCGCTTTACATGGTAGAGTTTTAACTTGCACTTGTAGATGTAGCGATGAACTGTGTTAACTGACAATGGTTTCCCGAAGTGTTCCTGAGCCCATGTGGTAATATCCTTTACAGAATGATGTCGGTTTTTAATGCAGTGCCGCCTGAGGGATCGAAGGTCATGGGCATTCACTGTTGGTTTTCGGCCTTGCCGCTTATGTGCAGAGATTTCTCTGGATTCTCTGAATCTTTTGATGACGTTATGGACTGTAGATGATGAAATCCCTAAATTCCTTGCAATTTTAGGTTGAGAAACGTTGTTCTTAAACTGTTGGACTATTTGCTCACGCAGTTGTTCACAAAGTGGTGAACCTCGCCCCATCCTTGCTTGTGAACGACTGAGCCTTTCGGGGATGCTCCTTTTATACCCAATCATGACACTCACCTGTTTCCATTTAACCTGTGGAATGTTACAAACAGGTGTTTTTTGAGCATTCCTCAACTTTCCCAGTCTTTTGTTGCCCCTGTCCAAGCTTCTTTGGAACGTGTTGCAGGCATCAAATTCAAAATGAGTGAGTATTTGCAAAAAACAATAAAGTTTCAGTTTGGACATTAAATATCTTGTCTTTGTAGTGTATTCAATTGAATATAGGTCGAAAAGGATTTGCAAATCATTGTATTCTGTTTTTATTCACGTTTTACACAACGTCCCAACTTCATTGGAATTTGTAGATACAGGTACAAGAATTTTTTGAGAGCATCCGAGTTGTATATGTGTGGAATTATTCCACTGACCAGTTTGGTATGGTGGCGTGGACAGAAATCCACATAGATGACAATAGCCTCGGTTACATGGCGAGGCATATGCCTGTTCTAATCCACATATTCATGTAACCGAGGCTAATGTCTTCCAGAGAGAAGAGAGAGAATTCATTTACAGAGATGTGGACACATTTCCAGGACATTAGATATAACAGAGAGAGCATAGCACATCTTATCAAAACCCCACCAATAACAGCAGCATCATTACCTTTTGAAGTCACGGCCTGCTCTCTGCCGACGTTGTGATTGTTGTCCAAAATCGCCAGTTGTGTTCAGGCTGTCATGGTTCAGAAACCAAAGTGTAGTGTCTTCGGCAAACATTTCAGCATGGCGTTGGGCTACACTGCTAAGGAACCTGAAATTGAAGTGGTAATGTTAGAAAACTGCATAGCCCTAGGCAACTACATTGGGCAGTCTTCATTCAAATACTCAAATGATGACATGGGTATCAAAAAGAACCATGGGTCACCCAGAAATAGGCGTAATGGACTGGTGTCGGATAATAGATGACAGCACATAATCTTCAAATAAACAGCCTTTCATTTATAACCGTTGCAGAAAACAAACTTGGTGTAACAGCGCCCCCTTGAATCATAGCAGGCAAAGTGGTCAGTAGGAATGGCCCTACCAGGTAGGCTACAGAGTAGGTAAGGCCACAGCGTTTTTTCCCACCCATGCTCCCATAATCCCACATGACAAAGCACTGAATTAAATATCCACACGTACATGCACATACATTCCAGTTCTACTCACTTGAACATGCTCTCAGCCTTCTCTTTCATGGATGACGCTGTGCCCAACTTAATCTCCTCAGCCTCCCAGAATGCCTAACTCTCCCCTAAACACGCACGCACACAACACCACACACACAAAATAATGACCATTACATAACGGGTAGGTTTGGGCAATCTCGCTGATTGATCAACTGCCTAATCACGCAGGTCAACTGCTAGTACACTGCCCACTAATCAAAATAGAACGATAGCCAGCTGGACGTGCTCAAGGAACCTAAAACGAAGGAAGGGACACGACGTCACAGAGTGGGCGTGAATCAGATTTTGGTGCCAGATTTTTGGAGCCAATTTATGAAGTCAATGGGCGAAAGGGGGGGCGCACTTTATACCATCATAATCAGGCCGTTTTATGTTTGATTGGTAGAGGCTCCTGGAAAATAAAAGACATATTATGTGATGTGGACATGTGTGTCTCATCTACATGTTCACGTTGGTTTAGCGATATTTTATTTTATTTTCCAATTAACCGCAATGGCTAGCAACCCCAGCACTACCGGCGACACCACGAGCCCTCAGCCTACCCTGGCTAGCATCTTAACCGCTATCCAGAAACTAGACGGGGACATCAACGCGAGGTTCAATACGCTGGACACTAAACTAAATGCAGTCCAAACTTCACTAACCAACCACTCAACTCGCATTGTTGACTTGGAGGAGTGTGCTACCAACTACGAGACCCGTATCGCAGCCCTGGAGAAGCGGTGTGATGAGCTGACTGAAACCAACAAAGCCACGAAGAGTAAGCTGATTGACCTAGAAGGCCGTTCAAGACGCTCAAACATCAAAATCACTGGTCTACCAGAGAAAGTTGAGGGCGGCAAACCAACGGAGTTCGTTGCGGGGTTCTTACCTCAACTCCTGGGAGTGCAGAACTTCCCCGGTGGACTGAAAGTGGACCGGGCGCACCGCATAGGCGTGCAACCATCGCCCGCAAGACCGCGCACCATGATCGCCAAAATCCACCACTTTCCAGAGAAGCAGAAGATCCTGAAGCTTGCCCGCCAACAATCTCCTCTGTTCTTTAACGGCGCTCAGATCAACGTGTACCCAGACTTCTCGCCTGAAGTAGCCAAGCAACGCCGAGCCTTTGACGGAGCGAAGAAGCTGAGAGATGCAGGGATAAAACACGGCCTCCTTTTCCCTGCGACTGATCATCACCCATAGAAACGAACAGAAAATATTCCAGAAACCCGCAGATGCCGAAGCTTTCATAGACAGCATCGCATCTAACACCGCTGCCAGTGTGTCTCCATGTTGAATCACCGGAACTTGCATTCTCGCCAATACCGGGGGGCCTGTGATCCCCAGCTTTGCTCAACTTGAACTTGCCGTGTGAGTGTTACGGACATGAGGGTGGACAGAGCTTCTTAACTACACCGATAAGGTATACGTAGCCAGCCACTCTCTTTTGCAGAGTTAACGTTAGTGTTATTTAATTGCTGTGTTTAGCTGTTCCTCAGTGCTTATGAGGGAATTTGCGCTTTACTTCCTTTGGGGAAGTGGGCGGGGGAAGGGTTTGTTATGTGTTTTTCTCTGTTCGAGTTTCTGCTCTCTCTGCTCATGCACCGACAGTATTATTATTGATGAGGATGCGTCGCATAATGTTTGAATAATGTTTCTCTATGGCTGCAACAGGTTACACAGGCTCGCCACAAGGCGGCAGCCTAATACTACTCTGTTGGAATGTGAAAGGCTTAGGGTCCAATCTAAAAAGAGGAAAGGTTTTCTCGCACTTGAAATCCTTATCTGGGGATATAATCTTTTTACAAGAAACGCATATTAAGCACACACAACAGTGGAGGTTAAAATGTAGCTGGGTATCTCAAGTATTTCAGTCCACCTTTTCGTCCAAAGCCAGAGTCGCCATATTAATTCGCAGGAATGTCCCGTTTGTTCACGTCTTGACCATCTCTGACCCAAATGGTCGTTATCTTATAGTAACAGGCAATATTTTATCACGGCATGTCACCTTCTTGAATATATATGCACCCAATTTTGACGACCCTGGATTTTTTAGAAAAGTTTTTAATCTTATCCCTGATCTATCGACCACCCACCTAATCACCGGTGGAGATTTTAATACTATATTAGACTGTTTCACCGACAGAAGTTCTACGCGCCCCATTTCCCCGTCTAATTCCACCATAGCCCTTAATCATCTGATGGGGTCATTGAACCTGGTTGATATTTGGAGGCAGCAGCACCCGTCTGGTAGAGATTATTCTTTTTTTCCACAGGTGCATAAATCGTATACAAGAATCGACTACTTTCTAATAGATGCCAAGCTGTCCTCAGACATAATTTCCACCAAGTATCACAACATTTTGATATCAGACCATAGCCCCGTAGAATTTAAACTTGATATGAAAATGGCTAGGCCCGCATACAACTGGCAATTCAACCCTCTCTTACTTAATGATGAACAATTCCGACTACAAATTTTGAACTCAATCACAGCCTACTTGGCTGAGAACGACACTCGTGATGTAAATGACTCCACTTTGTGGGAAGCCCTTAAGGCTGTTGTGCGTGGCCATATTATCGCTTATGAGGCCAAGTTGAAAAAGGACAGAATGAAAGAAATGTCGGAAATTTCTGTTAAGCTTTCAGCACTTGAGAGTGTAGATCGTCAGCTTCACCCTCCACACTTACTGACATAATGAAACTAAAGTTCAAATATAACTCTATTCTCTCCAACCGGGTCAGCAAAATGTTATTGAAATTGAAACAAAAACACTTTGAGATGAGCGACAAGCCGAATAAACTACTAGCGCGCCAACTTAGGGGTATTCAGGCCAAACGAATGATTAATAAAATTAAAACCAAAACGGGATCTATATCTACAGACCCTAAACAGATCAACGAGTGTTTCCGTGAATTCTATGAGAATCTCTACACCTCGAGAATCACTGCTGATACAGTGCGGATTTCAGACTTTCTCAACGCTCTACGCCTACCTAAACTGTGTGCCTGGGCGCAAACTGAATTAAATGCAGATATAACTTTAGAGGAAGTTACAGAAGCAATACGCTCTTTCCCTAACGGGAAAGCTGCCGGACCAGACGGGTATGGAACAGAGTTCTATAAAGCATACTCGGACAAAGTCTCTCTCATTATGTTAAGGATGTTTAATCATTCTATTGCAACGGGACGTCTCCCTGAATCCTTGTACGCGGCTCACATATCCCTGTTATTGAAGAAAGATAAGGATGAAACTGATCCAGCATCATACCGTCCTATTGCCCTCCTCGGCTGTGACTTAAAGGTGTTCACCAAGATACTTGCAAACAGACTTAATAGAGGTATGGCAACTATAATCCACCATGACCAAACTGGATTTATCCCAGGAAGATTTTCCTTCTTTAACGTCAGACGATTAATGAATATAATGTACTCTAAATATGATAAAGATGCCAGTATTGCTGTCTTGGCACTCGATGCCCAAAAAGCCTTTGATCAGGTTGAATGGAGATATATTTTGACAGTGTTGAGAGAGTTTGGCCGAGGTGACAATTTCACCTCATGGGTCAAAATGCTATACGCCAGCCCAACAGCCTCAGTTATCACCAACAATGATAAATCACCCGCCTTTACATTGCACCGCTCCTGCCGTCAAGGCTGCCCTTTAAGCCCGTTACTATTCGCACTCGCCATGGAGCCCCTTGCTATTAGTATAAGAAATAATCCCTCTATAGCCCCATTGATGTTAGGCAAGGTGGATCACCGCATCTCGCTCTACGCGGACGATGTGGCTCTGCTTCTCTCCCGCCCCGAAGAATCTCTACCGCCCTTACTAGAACTAATTACAGAGTTTGGTGAACTTTCTGGGTACACTATAAACTGGGGACAAAAGCGAATTCATGCAGCTTAAAGGGAAGTTGAACTCAACATTTGTAAAAAATGTTCCCTTCCGCATTACTACAGATGAGATTAGATATTTAGGCGTGGTCATCCCTAAAGATCCCAAACTGATTTATAAACTGAACTACTTGAGCATGGTAGACAAATTGAAAACCAATATTGAAACCTGGAGACTCTTACCTTTATCCATGATGGGACGAGTCAACGCAGTTAAAATGGTGGCTCTCCCCAGGTTTCTATACCTCTTCCAGAATCTACCAATATTTTTGCCCAAGTCTTTCTTTAAGCTACTAGACTCTATTGTCCTTCCCTTTGTCTGGGGATACAAGGCACATCGTATAGCCAAAAAGCACATACTCAAACCCAAAAGTGCGGGGGGCCTCAGTCTGCCTAATTTCCAATCCTACTACTGGGCTGCCAACTGCAGAGCGTTGATGTACTGGCAAGGTGCGTACCCAAACAGTCTCACGTCCTCCACCCCGTCATGGCTTGCAATAGAGCAGGACATCACCAAAAACTCTCTCCCCGCTCTTCTCTTCGCTAGAAATGTACCTCCAAAAGCCACTGTGGGTGATAACTTAATGCTTATTAACTCTCTAAAAATCTGGTATCAAATTAGGAAAGTGTTTGCTCTACCTGACATCTCTGCCTACACTCCTGTTTGCAACAACCATGCCTTTTCCCCTTCTCTAACTGATAATGCCTTCACAATTTGGAGAAACAAAGGTATCATCACTATTGCAAACCTTTATATAGATAATGCATTCGCCACCTTCGCACAGTTGAGGGAAAAGTATACAATCCCTGCATCCCATTTCTTCCGTTATCTCCAGATTAGAGAGTACGTCCGTACCAACCTACCTAACTTTGAGGTTTTCCCTGCCGCTGTCAGCTTATATACCCTCATGAATCAGCCCCCTCATTCAAGGAGACTTGTTATTAGATTTGTTGATGTTTTTACAACACACGATTCAGTCTCCACGCAGCACTTAAAAGAAGCTTGGGAGGAGGATCTTGGTGTGGCAATCGAAGATGAGAGCTGGGAAACAAGCCTTAAAGCTATCCACAACTGTTCTATAAACTCCCGACACCAACTTATCCAATTTAAAGTGATTCATAGGCTGCACTACTCCTGTACCAAACTACACGCATTTTATCCCTGTTTACCCAATCTGCCCGAAGTGTAAAGCAGCGGAGGGCACACTGGGCCATCTTTTTTGGTCTTGCCCTAAACTAAAGTTCTGGTCAGATATTTTTAAATGCTTTTCTGACGTATATAGTTGTGACCTCACACCAGACTCATACACCACCATCCTGGGGGAAACCAAGCATCATCTAACTCTGTCTCACTTGGAACAGAAGACAATACAATATGGCATGGTTGCTGCAAAAAGGATTATACTCACAAAGTGGAAGAGTGAAGAGGTGCCTGTGTTTAGAACCTGTCACGTATCTGGAAAGAACCCAAAAGCAGACGGGACAATCAGGTAAGGGAAGAAATCAAGTCTTTATTGAAGCGGCCGATCTCAGGGGTAGAGCAGGAGTTGGTTCAGTGGCAGGTAGACTGGCAGGCAGAAGTCCATGAATGGCTACGTTCCAGCCAAGACTGGTCCACAGTGGAGGCTTTTTAAGGGTGAGGGCGATTGCTTTGATGGCCAGCTGGTGTGCCGGGGTGAAGGGGGGGGGGGGGGTCAGCAGGTGTCAAGGGCGATTGCTTTGATGGCCAGCTGGTGTGCCTTTGATGGACAGCTGGTGTGCCGGGGTGAAGGGGGGGGTCAGCAGGTGTCAAGGGCGATTGCTTTGATGTCAAGGGAGAGAGGGCGACTGCTTTGATGGCCAGCTGATGTGCCGGGGTGAAGGGCCCCGGTCAGCAGGTGTCAAGGGAGAGGAGCTGTGACAGTACCCCCCCTCCGAGGGGCGCCACTGGGTGACCTACCAGGCCCGTCAGGGTGCGTCCTGTGGCAGTCCCGGATGAGGTTTGCGTCCAGGACAAGGCGACGAGGGACCCAACACCTTTCCTCCGGGCCATATCCCTCCCAGTCAATGAGATACTGCAGGCCGCGACCGCAGCAACGAGAGTCCAGGAGACGATGAACAGTGTAAGCAGGATGATCGTTGATCATACGATGAGGTGGGGGCGGGGGGGCCGGAGGAAGTAGAGGGCTGGTAGAGACAGGTTTGAGGCAGGACACATGGAAGGAAGGGTGAACCCGGAGAGTGCGGGGCAGCTTCAGACGGACCACAGAGGGGTTAATGACTTTGACAATGGAAAAGGGACCAATATACCTGGGGGACAGTTTTTTAGTGTCCGATTTCAAGGGTAGGTCCTTGGTAGAGAGCCATACCTAGTCACCGGGGGAGTAGTCCGGAGCAGGGGAGCGATGACGATCCGCCAAGCGCTGGTAACGGCCGGAGGCCCTGAGCAGTGCAGCACAGGCTCGCCGCCAGGTCCGACAACACCGACGGACATGGGCCTGGACAGACGGAACCGGAATGTCTACCTCTTGAGAAGGAAAAAGGGGGGGCTGATAGCCGTAAAGGCATTGAAAAGGGGACAACCCAGTAGCAGACGATGGCAAAGTGTTATGGGCATATTCTACCCAGGGAAGTTGTGAGGACCAAGAGGATGGGTTGGCAGACACCAGAGAGCGGAGAACAGTCTCCAATGCCTGGTTGGCCCTCTCGGCCTGGCCGTTGGTCTGAGGATGGAACCCCGATGACAGGCTGACGGTGGCACCGATGGCAGAGCAGAAAGCCTTCCAGACAGCAGAAGTGAACTGGGGGCCACGGTCAGACACTATATCACGGGGAAGACCGTGGACCTGGAAAACCTCCCTGACCAGCAGATCCACAGTCTCTCGGGCCAAAGGCAGTTTAGACAAGGGCAAAAAGTGAACAAATTTACTGAAGCGATCAACAACAGTCAGTACAACGGTGTTACCGTCGGAGGCGGGCAGACCAGAGACGAAATCCAAGGACAGATGCGACCAGGGACGGTGTGGAACAGGCAGGGGGCGCAGCAGACCGGCACTGGCCCGAGTGGAGGGCTTATTCTGGGCACAAACAGGACAGGCAGAAACAAATGACCCAGTATCCTCCGTCATGGAAGGCCACCAGAACCACCTACGGAGGAAGGCTAGGGTACGGGTTACTCCAGGATGGCAGGTAAGTTTGGAAGAGTGAGCCCACTGCAACACACTAGATTTAACAGCATCTGGAACAAACAAGCGCCCAGGGGGACCATTACCTGGGTCAGACTGAGACTGTTGTGCTGCCATGACCTCCCTTTCAATGTTCCAGGTGACAGCCGCAGCCGCAACCACACAGGTAGAGGGAACGATGGTGTCAGGTTGGAGCTTGGGCTCAGACTCCTTCCCATGCACACGAGACAGAGCATCGGGCTTGGCATTCCTGGAGCCAGGGCTTGACACCTGACAGGGGACAGACTGAGGCAGAGCAGACTGGAGGCATATGGCATGACAGACGGGACTCCAACTTGAAATTCTGGCCGATGACCAATCAATATGGGGACTATGCTTAACCAGCCAGGGATGACCAAGTATAATGGGAACAAATGGAGAATTGATAACAAAAAAACTTAACTCCTCTTGATGGTTTCTCGACAACAGAGGCGCACAGGCTCAGTGTTAGAGGTTATCTGGGCCAGGAGACGTCCATCCAGGGCATTAGCTTCAAGAGGCTGGTCCAGACTCACAGTGGCAAGACCTAACTGCTTCACAACACTTGCATTCAAAAAGCTTTCATCAGCTCCAGAGTCAATTAAAGCCAAAAGTTTAGTGGACTGACCTTTAAAACTGATGGTAGCTTGCAACTGGGTATGTGGACGAGGAGACAGAGGGCAGACAGTTGGGCTCACGAGGATCCTCCCCCTCCCTCGTGAGCCTGCTAGTTTTGACGGACGGTGAGGGCAGGAGGCGAGAAAGTGACCAGGCTGACCACAATACAAGCAGCTGTTCTCGGTGATGCGGCGTTGACGCTCCTCCGGGTTGAGCCGGAAGCGGCCGAGTTGCATCGGCTCCGAAGCTGGGGAAGAGTCAAGCCTCGGGCTTTCTGGGAGGACGTCAGCCTCAGTCGAGCGAGCTCGGCCCCCAGAGTTTGGAGGTGTGGCCCGTGGAAAGTTGTTGTGACCCAGAAAGCGGCGCGTCCTCTCTCTCCTCCGCTCCCGGAGACGGTTGTCCACATGAATGGCCAGGGTAACCAATTCCTCCAACCCTCCAGGCTCGGGGTAGGAAACCAATTCGTCCTTTATGGATTCGCTTAGACCGTTGGAAAACCCGGCCTGGAGGGACTCGTTGTTCCATCCGCGCTCCGCTGATAGCGTACGGAACTCAACTGAGTAGTCAGCGACGCTGCGGGAACCCTGGTGGAGAGAGATCAGTCTTTTTGAAGCATCCTTTCCCCGCACAGGATGATCAAAAACCTGGCGAAAAGCAGTGGTGAACTCAGCGTAGGATGATGAAGTGGAGGCCCACATCTCCCACACCGCTGTAGCCCAATCCAGAGCGCTTCCCCGGAGAAGACCCATGATGTAAGCGACTTTGGCTCCATCCGTGGAATATGACTGGGGCTGCTGGTTAAACACAATCTCACACTGCATCAAAAACGGGCGCCAAAGTCCAAAATCTCCATCATACTTATCAGGCAGGGCAACCCATGGTTCCTTAGCCGAAGTTGATGGCGCTGAGGGTGGCGGAGCTGGAGGGGCGGGTCCCGGGCTAGCGGAGGCACTAAGTTGGGTCTGGATTCCGGAGATCTTTGAGCTGAGCTCGCGGAGGGCGTCAGCCATCTCCTGTAGCACCTGGCTGTGCTGGCCGAGGACCGATTCCTGGTTGGCTACAGCCTGGCAGACCGTGGCCAGGTCTGTGGTGGAATGGTCTGCTGGGTCCATAGTGGCTGGAACGTACTGTCACGTATCTGGAAAGAACCCAAAAGCAGACGGGACAACCAGGTAAGGGAAGAAATCAAGTCTTTATTGAAGCGGCCTATCTCAGGGGTAGAGCAGGAGTTGGCTCAGTGGCAGGTAGACTGGCAGGCAGAAGTCCATGAATGGCTACGTTCCAGCCAAGACTGGTCCACAGTGGAGGCTTTTTAAGGGTGAGGGCGATTGCTTTGATGGCCAGCTGGTGTGCCTTTGATGGACAGCTGGTGTGCCGGGGTGAAGGGGGGGTCAGCAGGTGTCAAGGGCGATTGCTTTGATGTCAAGGGAGAGAGGGTGATTGCTTTGATGGCCAGCTGATGGGGTGACGGGGGGGGGTCAGCAGGTGTCAAGGGAGAGGGGCTGTGACAGAACCTGGTTAGCTGAGATCACCAATCTGCTACATATGGAGAAGATCTGATACACTGTCTCTCTTAAGTCTGCAACCTTTAAATCAATGTGGCAACCATTCCTTTCTTATCTGTCAAAGTCATCTTGATTTAAAAATGTTTTTTGGGGGGGGGCGTTAATTTATATAGCTGTGTGTACTACATTGTATTAACTCTTTATACTGTACATTTTTCCTTTTTAATTTTTTTTTTTTTACCTTCAGTCTGAGACATCTATTCGCATCTATCCCATTTAAAAGATGGTGCTGAACGTAATTTATTATTGTATTTTAAGAGCAGTTCTGTTTTATGGTTGCTTTTGTTATTGTCCTTTGTGTCTGTTTGATTTGCTTAGGGGTGGGGGGACAGGCATGAAAACGGGTCAAGGGTGAAAAAGGTGAGAAGGATATGACCCTCTAGGGGGGTCCGAGGGCATGCTCCCCCGGAAGAAAATTTTGAACATTCTATATTTAAATGCATCAATCTGGTGCACTTTGAGAGAAAAATCAAGCATAATTACAAGACAGTATGTATATGTTCACATTATGCTATATAAGAAACGAGACTGACAACTTCTCTCATGAAATGCGCAAGAGCGCAGCTTTAATATAGGGCAAAACAAGATAGCAATACTAACAACATGTGTATGGGTGTAGTTTATATGTTTTTGGCAGAGAATGCACTGTGCGAATCCTTGTTTATTGATCTTCCGGAAGACATCTGACAGATGGGATAAGAGCTCTTGTTCTTTCACTCTTATTTTCCCTTCTAGTTTAAGCCACGACCAATTCCAGCTGCATTTGATGCCTGCATCCACTTGTTTTACAAGAAGAGCATCTTTCTCTCCTAACACACTCATTCTGGAAAAACAATGTTAACGTTAGTAGGGTTGACTTCTAGCTTAATTGATAAGTGGTGGTTGTTCACATTTGGATCTGACGTTACATGTTATACAGATATCTGTCCACTTGAAATCAGATGTGTAAACGAGTGTTTCACAAGTTCAGATAAGTAACTTAGACTATAGGCCTAACGTTACCCTAACCCACAGAGTAAAATTGAAAATTGTTTTACACACAACGTTAGGTCTACATACATAGTTGGATTTCAGATTAAAGGTATCCGGTATTTACAGTTACAATATAGTAGGTTAATAAGTAACATTACGTCCCTTCCACTGACTAACATTACTCAACATAATTCTGTGAATGTAAACTTACACGATGTATTTTGCTACGCTCGCCTGCGCTTTAGCGTGATCCTGGAACAGCCAGGCACTAGAGAGCCCCCAGGCTTGCGCCACTCATAAATCGACGGTTACAGTCCAGTTCTTTGATATAAGCCTCTCCTGTGACACATACACATAGGACAGTGAAATTATGATATTGTTAACGTTCGCTAACGTAACGTTAGCTAATTTGTTGACTCAGATTCTACAATGTGAGTTAGCTAACTTAGAACACAAAAAGCTAGCTAACATTAGCTAGCTAGCGTTAACATTACCTCAGCCTCCCACCGCACCAGTTCCTCAGTCCACACGTCCTGAAATGGGTTTTAGAGATTTTGAGAATTAGCCAACAGTTAACGTTCATCACGTTTCTTTTTGTGGGATAACGTTAGCTATACAACCTAGTCTGCTGCGTATACGGTGTAAGCTAACGTTACCCTACTAACTAGCTACCTAACAATTTTCCACAAGATGCAAATCTCTCCACCTGTCTTGTGTGGAATATAGCTAACGTATGCGTCGATGACACGTGGATTCTTTATTAAATCTCTAGCTAGTGATACATTAGCTACCTGAAATCATGTAGGACTAGGCTATGTCAACAGAGCTCCTGAGTAACGTTATACATCAGAAAATATTGAAATGATTGAAACGCTCACCAAATTCAGTCAGGCAGGCATCAGTCAGCTAACGTTAGTCCAAAGAGTCGTCTTCCCTCAGCCCCATGGAATGCTCAGCCCCGCGCGCTGCTCCATCAATCGCTTTGGTCAGCACAAGCACGCGCTGCACGAGCACTTCACGAACCAATCGGGTAGCGGTACCTTCCCAGAGAAGACTGGTGACGCCAGGCCCCTCGCGCTCGTAGGGGGAATATTTTTGTCAATGAAAAAGGCGAATTCGAATTCGATAGGCCAGCTCACCATGGCTCCGCGCTCTCGTGTATAACTCCATCTTCATGTCCGGTCCATACACCCCCCCCCAAAATATTTTTTCATCGGATCTACACAATTCACGTAGGTCACCTATTTTGGATTCAAAACGGCGAATTTCGCCAAAAGGTGAGTGATTTTCATGCCTGGGGGAGGGGGGAGATTTACTGTTTTTGTGATCCGTCTTGTCTATCCCTGTTAATTGAAAATTTTATAAATAAAATATTTTTAAAAAAAGAACAGCATCTTGTCTATTACTGTTTAATTCAGTCCTACACTCCAGTAACCAATGCACTCTAATAATGTTGTAACCACTGACCGATCTTGGAACTTGGGCGTCCTTGCGGGTCTCTCCGCATCACCCATACGTTGAAGGACGAGTGCTCCACACGCAACTGAGTAGGGCGATCTACCTTACAGAGAGAATGAACCCCACGTCAACATCGAGCCCCCATGGTGGTTCAGCCATTATGATGCATACTAGAAATGCTTCTCTTTACTGCATTGATTTGGGTTTGAATCCGTCCCACCCCCCTCGCTCTATCCCATATTCCTGTGTACATTCTTCATTGTCCTGTCTAATGGCAAGAAATACCTTAAAAACATCTGGCATCTTGAGACAAATCTGGATGGTGTCAGTCCGCAAATCAACATGGGAGAGGAGCTTCACTCCTACAGCCTAATTCAATGACTCAAAGCCATAGTTTAAGAATATTTTTCAGATGAAGTATGTGAATGAGTGGTGTAAAGGCTTGACCCTTGTTCGCAGGAATGAGTCATTAGGGTTAAAATGATGTAGTTGAATGGGTGTTCCTGAAGGACAGAGATATTAATAAGCATACATAAACAAACAAAAAACAAACAAACACAGAGAGCTCACGTTCACATGTTGAGAGTCCATTAACTATCGTCGTCCGTTTGCCAGGGGTTGCTAGGGAGAGGCAGGGTGCCAGGAAAGGGTTGTGGTAGGTTGTTACTAACTTGAACAGGCTACAGAGGAACGAGAGGGACAAGGCTCAACCGTGACAGCACAGTACTTGTCGAATATCAAACATAGGAGATTGTGAGAAATCTTACAAGGAGATTGTGACTAATTCATAACAGCTCTGGTTCCCAAACACACGTGCATATGCACGTGCACATACACATACACACACGTCAATTGACTCTTCATTCAGCTCTTTGCCTGGGTGACCTGCCACCATCTCCTTCACCAATATGTGATATTACATCATAAGGTATAAGACAACAGGAGTTCTGAGGCCACAATTCCAAGATCCACTTACGAGACAGACATTGGATTTTACCTCTCATGACGGCTTGGTGGTAGAAGATGTTCTGATGGGAGGGCAGGAGAAGACAAGGTAGTTAACACCAGTCTACATTCATTCTCTATTCTTACTCATCTGTCTCCAACTTAAGAGAAAACATACAGACGCCAATCAAGCAGAACTAGATGGCAAAGTCGCGCTTCATGTTTTTGGTGGTCTGTGTACGTACTGTAAATTTGTCCGTTAGCAGGATTACACAAGAACTATCAAAATGATTTTCACTAAACTCAGTGGAGTGGTGTAACATGCTCCACGTTGAAATCCAATACATTTTAATGAGGATCTGACTCACATGGTGGGTCCACTAGCCCCAGAAACACGGCCACCCATTCACTTCCATTAATATTTTGGATCACAATTACAGTGAAATATGAAAGGGGTTTGTGTTGGATGGAATAGTGCACATGTGCGTATGTGTGGAGGAGATGTTTTATTGTACCAACGCATAATCTGCTTAGACTGTTTTACAGGGACCGCTGGGTTGGACTGGATTCTTCGTATGGCTTTCTTCCACCGGGGACGATCCAAGGCCACCTCACGGTCAATGCCAAGTTGTTGCATATTGGCACACAGTCATCTGCCAGGTCTTCTTTGGCCGGCCAATAGTTCTTGCCCCCTCTTGCTTGAGCGACATTGCTTTCTTCACCCAGTTATTCTTGTCCATCCATACCACGTCCAAGCACCTATGCATGGGTACTTAACAAATGTCCAATAGACTACGTCCAAGAGACTACGTGCATAACTGTAGTTCAGCTCCAGTACTTCCTGGAGGAAGTTCACACATTGGTTTCCTGTTGAAACAGTAGTGGATGAAGTGATTAATCTCAGGTGTGCAGCACAGCTGATTGATCACTTCAAATAGTTTTTCAACCTAACCAATATGTGAGCTTCCTCCAGGAAATACTGGAGTTGAGCCAGTTATGCACGCAATCTATATCTGCCATCTTTGTCGTACAAAGGTATGTCAATTTGTCTGATTTCATAGGACTTCAAGGTTTAAAAACACACAAATTTGTGTGTATGGTACTCACTGTGAACTCAGATCACAATATCCGCAATGTCCTCAACCCCAGCACAGACAAGACAGCGTGTCAGTCGGTAGAGCCTGAAACACAAACACAATTTAATATGATTGTTTGAGTGCGGAGGAGATGAAACCGTTGAGTCAGACTGTCACATGTGTCATATCAATAACCAGCCGGAGTGAAAATCTTCCTGAGGAGGATCATGTTCAGTTAGTGGCTAAGTTTAGCTAGCAATTAAATTAGCCAGGCAAAACTCACACGAAACCGGACACAAATTAAATATTTTCCAGACGTTCATTCGACGCCAACTGGGTACAAAGTTAACTAATAATATATTAAAGTAAATGTCATGTGCATATACAACAGGCAAGGGAGTCGCGATTAATATCGTGCTTTATTCAGCCATCTGCTTCCAGTACAGATTCGAACAATACCAGAATGCCCCAGTACAGAACCGCGCTAAAACATATTGTTGCGTGCCCCTCCTCTTACGTACACAGCATGCTGGACACAGTAGTTCTCATCACATCTCCCTCCTTTTAAAGACCATGTATGTTCCAATGGAAACAATAACATTGCTAGTGTAAACTACTAATAAGACACGTTAGTCCCTAGCTAACGGGTCTGACCCTTTAGCCGAGCGGTTAGTGATGTCGCCTTGTGGTGCAGTACACCCCACATCACTAACCGCTCGGCTAAAGGGTCAGACCCGTTAGCTAGGGACTAACATGTCTTATTAGTAGTTTACACTAGATTAGAAAACATAGCAACAGAAAATACCATATTAGCAATTTGCTAATTAACAGCATAACCAGCTAACAATGAAGACATGCACTTCAAAAATTAACCTGAAGGGTGGGGTAGACTGCCCAGCCCTTCAACTGAGTGTGGGGATTATTCTGCCCCATTGCTCACTCAGTATCTAAACATCATATCGCTTTGGGGGTTTTACAACTCTGCCACTGGAGGTGATGGTGAACCCAGAGGGCCTTGCTGGCACGTCCGGCTCCGTGGGAGTGCCCGATGAGGTGGCGACCGGTGGTCTGAGTTGTTCCTGCTGCAAGTCATTGCCGTCTCTGGCTGGTTGGGTTGCAACAGTTGCAGGGGCAGGCACGGATTGCAGGTGCCTGCTGTTCCGTCTGAAGACAGCCCCGTCTTCCGTATGCACCGTGTAGGCGGCCGGTCATGAGCTGCGCGGGGCTCGCACCTGTGGTAGCAATCGGTGTGGCGCGGTAGCACATCAGCGCTAGGTGTGGGTCAGGCTGCCGTAAAATTCTTTTGGCCGTCCCGACAGCCCTTTCGGCAGCTCCATTTGCCTGGGGGAAGTGGGGGCTGCTGGTTGCATGGCGGAAATCATAGTTCCTACAAAACTGCCTAAATTCGGCTGATGTAAACTGTGTGGCATTGTCACTAATGAGTTCCCCAGGGATGCCCCATCGTGCGAACATACCTTCCAGCGGCTCAATCACCTATAGACTGAAGGTGGTCCGTAGCTGGGCGATCTCAATGTCCCTGGAATAATAATCAACCACCACCAGGTAGTTGTTTCCATCCTGCTCTTAAAGGTCTGCCCCAATCTTGTGCCATGGGCCGGGCGGCAGTGGTGTTGTACGTAGGGGCTCTTTGTACTGTGAGGGCTTATTGATTTGGCAGAATGTGCACTGTGTAACTTTCCGGTAAATGTCCGATCCGATGCTGGGCCACCAGACAGACATCTTAGCTCTTTCACGACACTTTATAAGGCCTTGGTGCCCTTCGTGAATCCTGTGTAGGATGTCTTCCTGATATGCGGGGGGAATTACAATCCTGTCTTGGTACAGGAGCAGCCCATCTGCCTGGGACAGCGATGCCCTCGCAGCGTGGTAGCCATGCAGATAAAAGGGCACGTGCCTCAGCCATCCCTCTCTGGTGTACCCGATCACCCTCTGCATTGTGTCGTCCTGACACGGGGCCTGATTTAACATGTCCAGCTTCATGCTCAACACCGGTTTGGTCTCAATCACAGCTTCGACATATGCACGCACATCCCCGTCTGTGTCTGCCCCACTGCCATCCTGGAGTGGGTTCCTGGAAAGGGCGTCGGCCACCACCAGCTGTGAACCCGGAACATACACTGCTCTGGGGTTAAAACGCATTAGAAGCTGCTGGCATCTCGGCGGCACTTTGTCCAGATCATATGCATTAATGAGGGGGGCCAGGGGCTTGTGGTCTGTCTGTAAGCTAAACTCAGCTAAGCCTAACAGATAACGGGGAAACCGCTCACAGGCCCGCACCCCTGCAAGGCATTCCTTCTCTAACAGAGTATCTCTTCATCTGTGAGAGTTCTGGAGCAGAAGGAAACAGGCTGTACTTTGTCCCCCTAAACCTGCAACAGTTCTGCCCCCAGCCCGTAACTACTAGCGTCCGCGCTCACAATGGTGGGCCTTGCTACATCATAGTATGCCAGGGCAGGAGTGGAAGACAACATTGCTTTTACCTTGGTGAAGGCTTGCTGTTGGGGCTCCCCCCACTGCCACTCTGCGTCTTTCTTCAGCAGCTCACTCACCGGGTGTAACACAGATGACATTTTATCACAAAAATCCCAATTTTGTGCATCTTCCCCCATCTCGCCATGCACGCCACAAATTTCCCCGCATACTGCAGTGCTCCCCCTGGGCTTCTCAGGTCGATTGATGTTTTAAACAGCTGTGGCCGCTCAGGCAGTGACCTATATGCAGTCTGTGACATGGTAGTGATGTCCGCCCCTGTATCGATTTTAAAATTAACCAACTTGCCGCAGATCGGTAACTCCACTTGCCACTTTTTCTCAAAATCCATCCCCTCAATGCAACCGAGAAAGTAGGGGCGGCTTTCACTTTCTACTTCGCCCTCATACGCATCATCCTGGTAAACAACCTCCCTCACGTCTCTGGTTTTGCATACGGCAGCAAAATGTCCCAGCTTGTCGCATTTCCTGCAACACCTGTTGCGTGCAGGGCATTCCTGCTGCTGCCCGTGCGTGCGATTACATCGGGGGCAGGCTGTTTTGGGCCGCTGTGCGTTTCCGTCGCCCTTATTGTAGTGGTTGCTAGCATTACTGCGGTCGCGGTTGGCATTGGCGCCCTGTGTTTTGCTAACTGCATTCAGCTCATCTTCCATCTGCAACTTCTGTGACACGTCTCGGTCAGCAACTCCGATCACAACTCTATCACGAATTTGCTCTTCCTTTAATGTCCCGAACTCGCAGTGTTCTGCCAACTCATATAAACTCCTCACAAAGGCCTCGAGTCTCTCCAGTTCTCTGCGAGCGCTGGTGAAAACATGCACGTTCGTGGATTACATTTCTCCGTGGTACGAAATGCTCGTTGAATTTACTGACCACCCTGTCATAATCGTTAGCGCGAGAAGCCTCTTCGAACGTAAATGAATTAAAAATAGCTTCTGCATCTTTCCCCATTGCATATATCAAGGAATTGACTCGGATCTCACCTTCCTCCGCATTTAGCTTGGTTGCTAGTCGAAACCGGGAAAACCTCTGAATCCAAATCGGCCATGCCGCAGGTTGCGTGAAATCAAATGCCTCGGGGGGATTAAATTTTGCCATTCCTCGTTTCACCGGACCAACTCTGTTCCCGATTATTGAGGTAAGTGGAATTCGAAGATCTTCTGACACCATGTCATGTGCATATACGACAGGCAAGGGAGTCGTGATTAATACCGTGCTTTATTCAGCCATCTGCCTCCAGTACAGATTCGAACAATACCAGAATACAGTACAGTACCACGCTAAAACATATTGTTGCGTGCCCCTCCTCTTACGTACACAGCACGCTGGGCACAGTAGTTCTCATCACAGTAAAATACAGAGGTCTAATGATGTTTCATATGCGTTTCACAAGATTGTGGAACATTTTATCCTCGCACGATGGAACACTCAACCCACCCTGAATCATCTCCATACAACTGCAGTGGTCACGCGCACATAGCTATCACTCCGCCACGCGATATTATGAACCCTACATAGCCCTCGCCAAAATCCCGTACCCTGTCCCAAATCTCGCGAACGGACGCCGGATTTCCGCTGCGTTGCTAAGGAAACAATCAACTATCAACTCGGTGCGAAGCAAAGCTAACGTTAGCTACCTTCAATTTTGTAATTTTGTATTTTTCGCAATTTTGGACAGCTGGCTGCTTTTGTAATTTTGGACTGCTGGCTGTCAACAACAGAACGGAGGTAAGTAACGTTAGTTGTCTGAAAATGAACATATATCTAATAAATAGACTCTCACATTTAAGAAAGCTGATCAGTAAGTTGTTACCTGTGTATAAAAAGCAATCTCACTATTTACCAGCTAGCTAACTTACTGCACAAGTAGAGTTGACTTTGTGAAGGAAAGTGAGGTTTAACATGCCAAAACGCGCACTCCAGATGAACTTCCCCTCGCTGCACACCCATAAGTCCCTTCCTATCTCTCTCGCCCCCTCTCTCTCTCGACCCGCACGCACGCACGCGCGCGCACGCACGCACACACACACACACACACACACTTTCTGTCTGCTCATCCCCTACTTCCTTTTGCTTTACAGAAATGGCAGATATTCTTTGCTGTCAGATTTGCAAGCCCACTCAGATTGCAGAGGAGAAAGCAAAAGAGCTCGAGGTTAGGTGCAAGTATTTTTTTAAGAGTAGTGTAGTGTAATAAGCTGTCACTTATTTAAAGATGAACCAACAAAACACACTGCACATAACATTGAGTATTACATCACGACAGAGTCAAATATGTCATCTTCCTGAGGGTGGCGCTAATGTGCAAGAGCTGAAGGTGGCGCTAATGTGTAAGACTTGTAAAAGTCATATTACTACAATATAGGAGCTCGTTTTGTTTGTAGTCATGATAAGGGGTGAAGTATCCTATGCTCAAACGCGGAGCAAGCAAAGATTGAGTTAAAAACGTTAATGTTGATTGTGGATAACTTAGACAGGTTAAATTGTGGGTGTACAGCGTTTCCTTGATGAGCGCTAACCCCATAACAACATATTTTCGCGTTGCTACGGTGGCGCACACGTGACAAAGCCAGAAACGGGATTTTGGCGAGGCCTATGTAGGGTTCATAATATCGCCTCCGCCACATGGCGGCAGCGTCAAAATGGCGGTGGGTTCCATAGTACAATGAATGGACTGTCGCCCTCTTTTCTAGACCTAAGCTCTTTGCTGTCACCCATTGTCATGTAGCTAACGTTAATGTTGCTACTAACGTTAGCCAATGAGGTCGCCAAACCGAGGTTCTCTTGAGAAACCATATTAACATCAATCCATTAAGTTATTACCTTTAGTTAACGTAACTTTATCCAGCTCCGACAGCTCGCAGTGTTCTTCGTAGAGAAAACAATGATAGGCTAACGTTAGTTAACCTTAGCTAACTGTTAGCTAGCCTGACGGGTAACGTTAGCGGTCCGATAATAGCTGGCTAGCTGACTCAAACAACGTATAAGATATTATCTCGTACATAAGTGTTTAAACATAATATCATAAGCCTAATAAACAGAAGAGAGAATATTTAGTCGCTCATCTATCGGACTGATTTTCACAGAGTAACTTAAGTTCCTTGCCAGCTCACCTGCATGCGATCAACTTGCAAATGGCGCACGGCATTCTCCAGAAATGCGAGCAATGAGCGTTTCCGTTATGGTGAAACGTCATTGCTGTACACAATTGTCACTCAAAACGTCTGCCCAATGAGGAAGCACCCGCCCACCGTGGGAAATGTGCTTGAAAGAATGAGGTTTGAATTTCACTCGCTTCGAAACTCAAAGGTGAAGGACTCCAAAAAAAAGTTTCAATCAAAAAAAAACTTCAACCAAAAGATTAACCCAAAAATATGTAGTTCAATCAAAGAAAAAACGGGGTTTGAATACATTTTTATGACTCACTTTTTTTTTGAAAATATTTTTGGGGATCGAAATTTTTTTTCATTTATCTACTCATATATTTTCGTAATGTGTGTCTGTGTGGCGTTAGTGTGTGTGTTAGTTAGTGTAGATAGCGGGACCGAAAACTAAAGCACTTATGATCCTAATTCTTTTTGGAGGTGGTAGGTATTGTCTCAGAGAGTAAGGGAAAAATCCCAGAAAATTAAAATTATGCGTAATTATGCATAAATATGCAAAATATGCATTTTTCTAAAAAAATGGCTTAAAACCCACTTTTCTCGGCATTTCAGATGATTCTGAGCATCTTTGATTTTTTTCACCTGTATAAAATTTTTTTCCTGGGACTTCGAAATGTTTTGGCATTATGCAAAATATATGCATTTTTGCAAAAATGCGCATATGATCTTAATTTTTTTGCGAGGTGGTAGGTATTGTTCCAGAGAGGACCAGAAAAATAGCAGAAAATTAAAATATAATTATAATAATTATGCATAATTATGCAAAATATGCATTTTCTAAAAATGGCTAAAAACCACTTTTCTCGGCATTTGAGATGATTCTGAGCATTTGGGGGGAGTAAACCACTTTTCTCGGCATTTCAGATGATTCTGAGCATTTGGGGGGAGGGAGTTGGAGTGGGGGGGGCGGTTAGCTGGCAGGATGAAGAGGAGGGAGATTTAGACGGGTGGATAACCAAACCGCTACATTGTAGCGGGGTTCTTCTAGTATATATATATATTTTTTTTTTATTCAATCACAATTTTTTTGATTGGAAAATTAAAACACAAATGTCCTACCCATAATATAGCCCAATTTTTTTAAAAAAATGACTTCAACCAAAAAAAAAAAAAGTTCAATCAAAAAATAATTCCACTGTCAAAAAATAAATTACTTCAATCCAAAAAAAATTTTTTTCAATCAAACCAAAAATGGCTTAAATTAATTTTTTTGTGGTCTCAATTTTATTTTTGCATTTGAAAACTTTTTTTTTTTAATTGAAAATATTTTTTGATTGAAGTTAGTTATTTTTTAATTGAAAATATTTTTTGATTGAAGTTAGTTATTTTTTGATTGAAAATATTTTTTGTGATTGGATAATTAATACACAAATGTCCTACCCATAAAATGGCCCAAACACACAAAAAAAAATCACTTCAATCAAAAAAAATGTTATCAAAAAATAATTCAGTTCAATCAAAAAAAAAATTTCAAACAAAAAAATAACACCTCAATCAAAAAAAATATTTTCAATCAAAGAAAAAAGTTTTCATATGCAATTTTTTGGATCTCAAATATTTTTTTGCATTCAAACACATTTTTTATTTGATTGAAGCAAGTTATTTTTTGATATAAAATATATTTTTTGATTGAAGTGAGTTATTTTTTGATTGGATAATAAAAAGACAAATCCACCTCCATATGATTGGTGGAGTGCTGCAGAAATGGTCGTCCTTCTGGAAGGTTCGCCCATCTCCACAGAGGAACGCTGGAGCTCTGTCAGAGTGACCATCAGGTACTTGGTCACCTCCCTGACCGAGGCCCTTCTCCCCCGATTGCTCAGTTTGGCTGGGTGGCCAGCTCTAGGAAGAGTCCTGGTGGATCCAAACTTCTTCCATTTACGAATGATGGAGACCACTGCCCTTCGGGACCTTCAAAGCTGTAGACATTTTTTGTACTCTTCCCCAGATCTGTGCCTCGATACAATCCTGTCTCGGAGGTCCACAGACTTCATGGCTTGGTTTCTGCTCTGACATGCACCGTCAACAGTGGGAGCTTATATAGACAGGTGTGTGCCTTTCCAAATCACGTCCTATCAATTGAATTTACTACAGGTGCACTCCAATCAAGATGTAGAAACATCTCAAGGATGATCGGTAGAAACAGGTGAGTTCAATTTTGAGTCTCATAGCAAAGGGTGTGAATACTTATGTACATGCAATATTTCAGTGTTTTATTTTTAATAAATTTGCGAAAATTTCTACAAAACCTTTTTCACTTGGTCATTATGGGGTATTTTGTGTGTAGGTTGATGAGGGGAAAAAAAGGAATTTAATCCATTTTGGGATAAGGCTGTAACATAACAATGTGGGGAAAGTGAAGGGTGTGAATACTTTCCGGATGCACTGTATAGATAGATAGATAGATAGATAGATAGACAGACACACACACACACACACACACACACACACTGTCACGTATTTGGAAAGAACCCAAAAGCAGACGGGACAACCAGGTAAGGGAAGAATCAAGTCTTTATTGAAGTGACCGATCTCAGGGGTAGAGAAGGAGTTGGCTCAGTGGCAGGTAGACAGGCAGGCAGAAGTCCATGAAAGGCGACGTTCCAGCGAAGACTGATCCACAATGGAGGCTTTTTAAGGGTGATGGCGATCGCTTTGATGTCAAGGGAGAGCGGCGATTGCTTTGATGGCCAGCTGGTGTACCGGGGTGAAGGGGGGGGGTCAGCAGGTGTCAAGGGCGATCGCTTTGATGTCAAGGGCGAGAGGCTGATTGATTTGATGTCAAGGGAGAGAGGGCGTGGCCAGCTGGTGTACCAGGGTAAAGGGAACGTCTGGGCATGCTCCTGATGAGACGACGGATGGTCTCCTGAGGGATCTCCTCCCAGACCTGGATCAGGGCATCGGTCAACTTCTGGACAGTCTGTGGTGCGACATCATGTTGGCGGATGGTACGAGACATGATGTCCCAGAGGGGCTCGATTTGATTCAGGTCTGGGGAACGTGCAGGCCAGTCCATAGCATCAATGCCCTCGACATACAGGAACTGCTGACACACTCTGGCCACATGAGGACGAGCATTGTCATGCATGAGCAGGAACCCAGGGCCCACTGCACCAGCATATGGTCTGACAATGGGTCTGAGGATCTCATCCCGGTACCTAAAGGCAGTCATGGTACCTCTGGCTAGCACGTAGAGGTCTGTGCGGCCCTCCAAGGATATGCCTCCCCAGACCATCACTGACCCACCGCCAAACCGGTCATGCTGGAGGATGTTGCAGGCAGCAGAACGTTCTCCACAGCGTCTCCAGACTCTCTCACGTCTGTCACATGTGTTCAGTGTGAACCTGCTCTCATCTGTGAAGAGCACAGGGCGCCAATGGCGAATCTGCCAACCAAGATGTTCTCTGGCAAAGGTCAATCGGGCTGCACGGTGTTGGGCTGTGAGCACAGGCCCCAATTGTGGACGTCGGGCCCTCATACCATCCTCATGCATTCTGTTTCTCACTGTTTGAGCAGAAACCTGCACATTAGTGGCCTGTTGAAGGTCGTTTTGTAGGGCTCCGGCAGTGCTCCTCCTGTTCCTCCTTGCACAAAGGACCAGATAGCGGTCCTGCTGCATGGTTGTTGTCCTCCTGCGGCCCCCTCCACGTCTCCTGGTGTACTGGCCTGTCTCCTGGTACCTCCTCCATGCTCTGGACACTGTGCTGGGAGACACATCAAATCTTCTTGCCACAGCACGCATTGATGTGCCATCCTGGATGAGCTGCACTACCTGAGCAACTTCTGTAGGTTGCAGATACCGCCTCATGCCACCTCTAGTGGTGAGGGCACTAGCAAAATGAAAAACTAACCAAAGATCGGCCAGAAAAGATGAGGACAGGCAAATGGTCTGTGGCCACCACCTGCAAATCCATTCCTTTTATAGGGGTTGTCTTGCAAATTGTCTAATTTCCACCAGGTGGAAATTAGACAATTTACCAACAGGTGAAATTGAGTCACAAATCAGTGTTGCTTCCTAACTGGACAGGTTGATATCTCAAAAGTGTGACTGACTTGGAGCTACATTGCATTGCTTATGTGTTCCCTTTATTTTTTTGAGCAGTGTATTTCCTCAGGCTTGGCCTACCCTGCAAATCTGCCTGCACCATCCCAGTATCCCCTTTAAGTTGAAGTAATTGACTAATCTCTTCATCATCTCGCTGAGCTTGAGCCAATTCATCTCCCAGATCTGCTCTAGAAGACCCCTGCCCCTGGGCTGTCACTGCATGCACTGATACATTAGGAACAGACTGTGTGTTCGGGAGGTCAGGGGGTGAGGACTGAGTACCGGCCCCTTCAACAAAGGCCGGCAACCGGGACAAAGCATCTGCCTTTGCATGCTGTTTTCCAGGGCGGTGCACTATTTTGTAATTGAAATTTGCCAATTGCTCCACCCACCGAGCTAGCTGCCCCTCTAAATCCCGAAAGTTATGCAACCACCTTAAAGAGCCATGGTCGGTACGCAAAACAAACTGCTTCCCCAACAAAAAATGTTTAAAGAACTTGGTAAATGTTACCATGGCCAATAGCTCTTTTTTGTGGTGGCATACCTACGTTCCTCCTTAGTTAGAGCCCTGCTGGCATAGGCCACTACACGCTCGGCACCCCCCTCCTCCTGGGACAATACTGCGCCAACTCCCACATCACTGGCATCAGTATCCAGAATAAATCTCTTTTGGGGGTCGGGGTATGCCAACACTGGGGCTGTAATCAGACTGGACTTCGACTGCATAAAGGCCTGCTGACAATCATCTCCCCACTTGAATTTCCTCCCCTTCTCTGTCAATCTGTGCAAGGGATGGGCTATGTCTGCAAACCCCTTTACAAACCGCCTATAATAGGAGGCTAGCCCAACAAAGCTTTTAACCTCAGTCTGGTTTTTTGGTACCGGCCACCCACGCACACTTTCAACCTTGGCAGGGTCTGCCCTAATTCCCTCTGCTGAAATAATATGACCCAGATATTGTACTTGAGTGGAAAAGGGGTCACATTTAGATGGCTTGACTTTTAAGTTAGCTGCACACAACCTGGACAACACCTCGTCCAAACGGCTGAGATGTTCTGGAAATGTACGGTCAAAGACAATAATATCGTCTAAATAGACCAAACATGTGGTCCATTGTAGATCTGCCAACACCAGATCAATGAGCCTCTGGAAGGTACTGGGGGCATTAAACAAACCAAAGCTCAGAACATTAAACTCAAAGAGTCCCTATCTGGTTGCAAAAGCTGTTTTGGGCCTGTCCTTGGGATCAACCTCGACCTGCCAGTAACCACTGGCAAGGTCAAGGGTAGAAAACAAGGTGGCATTAGCTAAGCTATCCAGGGCGTCATCAATCCTGGGGAGGGGGTATGCATCTTTTGTAGTGACATCATTAAGTTTTCTATAATCTACACAGAATCTCAATTTGCCTCCCTTCATCCACCCTGGCACAATTGGTGCGGACCATGGGCTACATGAAGGCCGTATGATCCCATTTTCTTGCATCTGTTTTATGTGATCTGCAACTTCCTGTTGGAGATGCAGGGGAACTATACGGGGAACCATCTTAATGGGCTTTGCATCACCAGTATCAACGCTGTGTGTTGTAAGGCGAGTTCTCCCTAGGTCCATGTCACTGGTGCTAAAAACTGAAGCATGTCTATGTAGGAGGTCACGAACTGACTGAAGCTGCACAGAGGAGAGGCCCTTCTCGTCCAAACCAAACTCTTTTAACAAGGAATCACCTGACCATGGGCGTGTTTCTGAGAGCTCCTCCCTACTGTCAGTTGCGTCATCCATGACCGTAATGTCCCTGAACAGTGTGCCGACTTTCATGCCCTGTTTCAAAATTAGAGGGTCTTCAGTGACATTAATAACTCTAACAGGCACTCTACCCTGGTTGACATTACAGATGACTCTCGCCACAAACACATCACAATGCTTAGACAAAGAGCCCAGGGGCTCCATTATGCCAGTTGCACATCCCCCTTGTAACCCCTCAACAGCCCCTAGGACAATAAACTCACTTCGGGGTGGCACAATGACATCTGTATGAACAGTGACAACTTGGGGTGTGATCGCATCAGAGGCAGGAATCAAAGAAAAGTTTCTCCCCAGCAGGTGGCAGCATCAGTTACCCACATCAACAACAGCCCCATATTTAGACAGGAAATCATATCCCAGCAAAATGTCAGAAGTGGGAACATCAGCCACTAAAAGCTCTACGACCAGGGCTAGAGAGTCTAACTGACAGACTGTCTGCCACCGCCCCACTACACACATGGGACCCCCATTGGCAGCCGAGGCATCACCTATATACTCCATCAAATCCCCACCACCGTTAGTCAAGTTCAACCATAACGATTTGGGGATAATAGAGGCATTAGCCCCTGTATCAATTAGCACATGAAACTCTGACCCACCTATTTTCGCACGGAGATACATCTCAGATCCCTTCTGACTTTGTAAGGCCATTCCAACGGAACGAGAGAGGGGGGCGGGCATTTGGCCTACTGTGCCCGCCCCCTCTAGTTTCCCGACAAATAGGGGCAGTCTCGCCGTAGATGGCGGTTGCACCCACACTCCCAGCACCCCTCCCCCCGATTGGAAGCGCGGCTACTCTGGCTATAGGAAGCTGGAGCGCCCGTGCGCGCCGTGGCCAGAGCCCTATCGGCGTTTTTCAAGGACTGCACAGTACTCTGGAGCGTTTTAACCTCCTGACGGAGCCCCTCTACAACTCCCAATAGCAACTCCATTTGAGTATCATTTGTGGATTTTTCTACAACGCCACGCACTCTTGTGTCTGGGTCAAGACGGATTTGTTCTAGGCTCCTTATAAACTCTAGCTCGGAGGCGAGATTAACTGCATCTTCGAGTGTGGAGGGTTTAGCACTACAAAGATTGACACGCAACTCCCCACTACCCACATGTTCAATAAAGCGGTCTCTAGCAAAGAGATCACGGGTGTTTGTATCAGCATTTGGATAGGCTTTAATTATTAGTCTGCGTAATACATTGCCAAATTCTCGTGCAGTCTCATTGTGCAGCCGCCGCCGTGCTAAAAAACTTGCACGATTCCAATCCCTACTATCGCACGGCTCCAAGCATCTGCCCAAAGCCGCTTTTAAAGATGTGTAATTCCCACAGGACTCGGGGGAGAGCCCATTATAAATATCCCCCGCCCGACCAGACAGTGAGCGGGACATACATTTACACTTCAAATCCTCATCCCAGTGATTCACCTCAGCGGCCATTTCAAATTGTCCCACCCAGTCGGACCACTCTCGCCCAGTGCCAGTGAATGTCTCTGGCATAAACACCGGACGCGCTGCATAAATTGTGGGGGGGGGGGGTGTATCGGTTTACCACAGGTGCATGACTAAGCTGAGCTGATGAACTGCTCGCTGCGGGTTGTGTGTTCTCGGCCTCAGACATTTTAAAGGGAATTAAATCCCACCGCTGCCACCAGTGTAATAAACAAGCCCGATATGGGCTTCGTCAGAGACCCAAAAGACACACAACACCAGTCGAGGAACATGGAAAAGCAGACAACCCTTTATTTCATCACAAATTATATTAAAAGGCCTACAGAGTTGAACAGATAGGCCTGAGGACCGGCGACTACTCACAGGTAAGTAAAGTCTGTTTACTGTAGTGCAAACCACGCACATGGAATAGGGCACACTTTAAGATCAGGCACGGCACGCATGAATGCAAACACCACACCCATTACGCTCCGCACGCTGGAGACACTGCACACGGGGAATGAAACACTAGGCTACACCTCCACTCAAGGAGCAAACGGGGGCTATAACGCCTGCTCAAACACTGCAAATAAGACAGTAAACGTCCCCAACACCCGGGTAACTTGAGCCGCCCACTAGCCCTCTGCTTCTCTATAAAAAGCCGGCACAATAAAACTCACCAATGAATACATATATAAAACATAGTACAAAAGGAATAGGGAAATAGCAAGAGTTAAAACTTAGCTCGCTCGGCTGACGAGACCCTCCCCCAGGGTCTAAGCTTTATTGGCACCGTCCGACAGCCGGGGAAACAATTGCGTTCAGTCGGCGGTACAGGCAGCGGGCGGCGGCGTGCCGACCACTGGAACCAGGGCTGGAGAGTGGAAGTCCGCGAAAACACTCCTAAGCGTTCCCGGCCCTCTCTAACTAAAGGAGGCAACTAGCCTCCCCTCCTAATCTGGAACAGCTCCCCTACCTTTCTGTCTTCAGCGCCGGCAATACTATAAACTGCGAACGCCGCCTCCCCCCAATGAGTGTATTCGCAAACCAGCCAAATCAGCTCTCTCCAGCAACCCCGAGGGACTGCTTAGCCCTCTCTTTTAACTTACGTCTCCTCCAGTCTAGTTGCGCGGCTGCAAGCAATCAGTTCATTAAAGAGCCACGTCTCATGTCAATCACCTCCCGCCGCAGGTTTACTACAATACAAACTAACACACATATACAAACTAACACATATAGCCAAACTAAACAAAAAAATCACTCTGTTGAGATATGACACCAGTGTATTTGTATGACTATGTGTTACTGTGTACTATTATTTTGTTTACTTTGTTTGTCCACAAGTGGGCGGTGTTGCGCTTGCATGCGCGGATTGATTACGTCACTGAGACGCTGTTCATATTTCTTCTTCTCCCAAAACTACCGAATAAACGAAGGCTGCATTTTTCCCTCCAGCAGAAGTTCGGTAGTCAGTACGATTCTTTATAACGCTTTAATAATCCACTTCATCTGCGCAGAGATAGACATAAAGTATTAGTCTAGTCTTCTAACAGGTTATGGGCCCAGATAACGTTGGATTATTTAGTAGTTTGATAAAAGAAGTACACGAAGTGTGATAATCTCGGATGGCGGGATGCGCGCAGGTTAGCACAGAGTTACAAGTTAGCAAGTGTGAAGCTAGTTAGCATCGAGAGAGGCTATCGGGAAGCTAACGGAACGCTAAGCTAAGCTAACGCTACCGAGGGCAGTGTTTCTCAACCGGGGGTCCGCGGACACCTAGTGGTCCGTGGTGTAATTGCGAGGGGTCCGTGAAAATAAAATATCTTTAAAAAAAAGATCCTATGACATTTATAGAAATAGGATTATTTTACTCAAATGTGACTGAGACCTTTATCTACCTAAACTATAAAGGGTAACAGGACTTTTTTCTCTAATTACATCTGTTTCACAAGTGTAATTTATTGTATTTTAATAAGAGATCTCGCTCCCGTTTGCATTGTTAAAACATAAAAATTCTGTTGTTACATATACCTCAAAGTTACTGAATACATATTCTGTTTTGTTACATATATCTGAAAGTTACTGCATAAGAATTCTGTTTTGTTAACTATATCTAAGTTACCACTGAAAGCTCTTATTTTTGCCCCAAAGAGTGAATAAATGCTATAATGCAATTTAAAATGCAGTTTCTACTGTTTCTATCAAATTGCAACCCCCCTCCCCCAAGATCAGGTGGAGGGGTCCTCAGGGTAGATCAAAAATACGCAGGGGGTCCAGGACCCCAAAAAGGTTGAGAACCACTGACCTAGGGAGATGGAGCGGAAGAAGAGCAGGTGGCCCACATTCAACGGACAGGCCGATGAGTATGAACTGTGGGAAGAGTGAATGCTCTGTTGCATGCATGGTGTGGGGCTGAAAACCACCATTCTTACCGAGCCCGTGGGACCTTTGACAGTGGAAGAGCAGGCCCTAGACGAGGAGCGGAACGCGGACGCCTACTGCGCATTGGCGCCTTTATTGGACAACACAAGCTTGGGACTGATCTTCAGAGAAACGAAGAACAAAGGTAGAGAGAGTCTACAGGTATTGCGGGAACATTACATTGGTAAGGGCAGACCCTGGATTGTCACTCTGTATGTAACATTGACTGGGCTAAAGAAAGCTGATAATGAGACGATAACCGAATACATTATCCGAGCTGAACAAATCATTACGGCTCTCAAACGGGCGGGAGAAGCACCGAGTGAGGGACTAATGATGGCCATGGTGATGAGGGGGTTACCCGAGAGATATAAGCCATTCACTCTAATGGTGACACATGGCGACAGTGAGTTGACAATGGGACAATTTAAGGCCAAATTAAGAAACTTTGAGGCGGCTGAAGATGTAGCTAATGCTACAGTATTGGACGAGACGTCCGAGAGGGTGATGAAGGCCCACGCAGCGCCTAAGAAAAAGCCAGTGAAACACTGTGAGGGAGATGATGAACAAACGGTGTGCTGGCGATGCGGTGACAAAGGCCATCGGAAATCGGACTGTTCACGCAGCGTGTGGTGCAGCTTCTGCCGGGTCAAGGGTCACACGGACAAAGTGTGCAAGAAGAAGGACCGCGCTGATGGAGCCAGGTGTGCACGCGAGCAAGGTGGCGGCGGCGGTGGTGGTCACGGAGCAGGTCGAGGTCAGGGACCGGGGAATGCTGCGGAAGAAGAGGACTACATCTTCAGGGTGCAGGCTGGAGAGACCAGCTCAGCAGGACCAGGACGACGGAAATAGTTCAAATCAGGATTGATTGTGGACTGTGGGACTTCTTCCCACATAGTCAATGATAAGAAGAAGTTCAAGGGCTTTGACAGCTCGTTCGAGCCAGAGAAACACTGCATGGAGCTGGCGGACGGTAAGCGCACCTTTGGTGTGGTGCAGGGCAGGGGAGATGCTACGGTATGTCTGCTCGACAGTGAGGGGCGACGGTGTAGAGTGACACTGCGGAACGCACTATATATTCCATCGTATCCCCAAGAGCTCTTCTCTGTGAAGTCTGCGACAGCACACGGAGCCAGTGTGTTCTTCAAAGAGGGCAGAGATGCCCTGATGTTACCGGATGGTACCAGGTTGGACATTTTTGTACAGGGGAAAATGTACTATTTGCAAACTGAATGTGTTGTTGAAAAGTGCCATGTGAGCCATGATATAGAAACTTGGCATGAGATAATGGGCCACTGCAACTATGACGATATCATAAAGCTACAGGATATCACTGATGGTATGCATATAAAGGGTAAAGTGTGTAAACCTGACAAAGAGTGTGCAGTATGCATAGAAGGGAAGTTTACCCAAAACAGGAACAGGAAATCTACAGACAAAGCCAAGACACCACTGGAGTTGGTAAACACTGATTTAGCCGGTCCTGTGGCAAACGAGTCCATTAATGGTTTCAGGTACATGCAATCATTTACAGATGTGTGCACAGGGGCTGTGTGTGTTTATTTCTTAAAAACAAAGAGTGACACAGTGCAAGCGACCGAGAAATTTCTGGCAGATGTAGGTCCCTATGGGACAGTGAAATGCATAAGGTCGGATAATGGAACTAAGTTTACAGGCAAGGAGTTTCAAACCCTGTTGAGACGGAACAAAATAAGACATGAGACGTCCTGCCCATACTCTCCCCATCAAAATGGCGTTGCAGAGAGAGAAGGACGCACACTATTCGAGATGGCAAGGTGTATGCTAATAGATAGTGGTCTACCAAAGAGCCTCTGGCATTATGCTGTACAGGGGGCAGCCCACACCAGAAACAGATGCTTCAACAAGCACACAGGCACTACGCCATACACAGCAATGACAGGAAAAAAGTGCAACATGGCTAGAATGCAAAAGTTCGGGACAGAATGCTGTGCTTACCAGCAGGACAAGGGAAAGTTAGATTCTAGATGTGAGAGGGGGCGTTTTGTAGGACACGACAAGAACAGCCCGGCCTACCTAGTCTACTACCCTGACCAAGAGAAAGTACAGAAACACAGACTAGTTAAGTTTGTACACAAGGCAACTAGTGAAAATGATACTCAGACACCAGGTCTGCACCCGGAAGACTGGGTAAGAGAGAGAAAGTCTGTTGAGACAGCTGCAACGCAGCCTAGAGTACAGAAAAATGTACAGACTGACGGTACACGGTCAGCACCTGAGGATGATGACGAGGAGCACCCAAGGGTGACATCACAAGCCTCAGCCAGTGGGAGGTACCCCCAAAGGGAACGCAACCCTCCGAGATACCTGATTGACTATAGTCAGGGCGACAGTGATGACAGCTCACTCACTACTATAGATTATGCATACAGGGCAGTGTGCGGTGTCCCTCTGACCTTTAAAGAGGCCATGGAATCGCCAGAATCAGAAAAGTGGTCCAGGGCAATGGACGAGGAAATGGAGTCTCTAAGAGACAACAAAACATTCACCTTACGAAATTGCCAGAGGGCAAGAAAACAGTGGGAGGAAGGTGGGTGTATGCGATAAAGACAGATATAGACGGCCTATCTTCATGCCCCCATAGACTATGACATATACATGGAACAACCTGAGGGTTATATTGAGAAGGGAGAAAAACTAGTGTGTAAACTAGAGAAGTCAATCTATGGCCTCAAGCAGTCTGGCTGCAATTGGAACTTACTGTTACACAAGTGTTTGACAGGTGATGGTTTTACACAAAACCAATCAGACCATTGTGTGTACTCCAAGGAGTCAAAGGAAAGGATGTCATTGGTGTATTGCCCTACGGACGAAATGGTTGCGGATGTAATGACGAAGCCCACATCCAAGGTAAAACTGAAGACATTTGCTAAGGCAATGTTTGGTGTGTGAAATGTGAGTGGTATGGGTTATACGAAGTTTTTTTTATTTTGTTCTGTGAATATGAAAAGGTATACAGTAAGCTCATGATTCATAAGTGGGAGTGTTGAGATATGACACCAGTGTATTTGTAAGACTATGTGTTACTGTGTACTATTATTTTGTTTACTACTTTGTTTGTCCACAAGTGGGCGGTGTTGCGCTTGCATGCGCGGATTGATTACGTCACTGAGACGCTGTTCATATTTCTTCTTCTCCCAAAACTACCGAATAAACGAAGGCTGCATTTTTTCCCTCCAGCAGAAGTTCGGTAGTCAGTACGATTCTTTATAACGGTTTAATAATCCACTTCATCTGCGCAGAGATAGACATAAAGTATTAGTCTAGTCTTCTAACACTGTCCAAGGGAACGAACACCAGCCAGGATGAATGTTGGAACCGCCGGTCTGCATGGGTTAGCAGTTAGCTTGGCCCGCCCCGCTTCCGCGTCCTGTCAAACCACCCTCAGAGTTTCCTCTTCGGGCGCTGCTACAGGGCCGTGGTCCCCGAGCTCAACGGACGAAGCAGACCAAGGTCTCCCAGCCGATTCAGCGCCAGCTAACCCCAGGCAGACACCCTCGACAAACCTCCCCGCACTCCTAACGACATCAAAAGCACAAATCAATGCCAGGTGAGGCCGCCGCAAGACCGCCCTCGGTCTTATCGGAACTAGTGGTCTGCATGGGCTAGCAGTTAGCTTAGCTTGCCCCGCTCTCCCAGCCAATCCAGAGCCAACTCTCCCTGCCATCAAATGAAGACAAAACTTAGGCGCAGGCATGGACAAAGACACTGCATAGACGGTACTTAGGCCGCCGCAAATGTTTATAATAGAAAATAAATATAAAGAAACAAATACATATAATAATAATAACAATGCCCAATGAAAGGTTTTCTAGCTAGATAACGTTTCCTTATTAGCTAGGTTAGGGCACACTGTCAAGTGGGCGTGGACAGAAAGACCGGGTTCTGGGAAAGTACGTGATCTGATTGGTGCGTGTACTAGAAGCACGTGCCAGCCAATGAAATGTGTTGGAACGTCATGGCAGGCGCATACATCAGAATGCAGCACGCACCTGCCGTCTCTAGCGGAAAGAATTGAGACGATAGTTACAGAAAGATATTTAGCAGCAGAGCGTTATAAGTTGAGACGATAGTTACAGAAAGATATTTAGCAGGAGAGCGTTATAAGGACATAACAGCAGATCTATTAGAAGATGCCGGCAAAGAATCTTGGGGTAATACTTGACGTTAACCTCAGTTGTGATAATCAAATCATAAATGTTGTTCAGTCATGCTTTCTCCAGCTCAAGCGAACCTCCAACATTAGGTCATTTTTATCAAATGCCGATCTGAAAAATTATCAATTCTCGGCTTGACTATGGGTTATTCTAATATTACGCCACATATCACGTGACGGCAACATTCATAGGATACCGTGTTGTTCTCACTGCGCGATGCTAAACGTTTTCTAAACAGTCAGAGTGAACAGAATCTCTTTCGAGGTTTGATTCATACTGAATACCTATCGTCGTTCGATATTTTACAAAAAAATAAAAAAATTCTGCGCCGTTTTTTGTTGTTCCAATCGAGCTGAGCACTTTATTCTGGTATCAGCAAGGGCTCCCTCCACCGCATGCAGTTGCTACAAGACAACGCTGCTCCGCTCATTACTGGGACAAGGAGGCATGACCATATCACTCCTGTGCTTGCCTCCCTACATTGGCTCCGTTATATCTCGAATTGATTTTAAATTTATATTGCCTTTAAGGCTTTAAATGGTCTTGTTTATTGACCTGGTATACACCCGCTCGACCATTAAGATCCACAGATGGAGCCCTGCTGGTTAGGTCTCGGTTTGTTACAATGGGTGATGGGGCTTCTACTGTTAGAGCCCCCACACTGGAACTCTCTTGCTGTTGAACTGAGACAAACCGAGTCTCTAGCTTCTTTTAAATCTCGTCTTAACACTTTTTTTTATGAAAGCTTTTATAAATGTTTGTTTTTATTTATATTTTTACCCTTACTTATTAGGTATTGATCTTATTTTTGCCTTGTCTGGTTTTATTTCTTTGTAAATCACTTTGTAACATTGTTTTAGAAAAGTGCTATATAAATGATTCTTCTTCTTCTTCTTATTATTATCACAGCAGCGTGACCATCCATCAAGCAGTCAGGCACCGCTGTGCAACAGAATGGCGCCCCCCTCCAAGCCATGGGACGAGTATGAAAGGCGTCATGTTTTTGAGGAGGAGGATCCCACCACCCCTTTCCTTGATGAGGAGCCACCGGCGGCTCATCGTTCCCCTCTCGACAACCAGTCACAGCATTCAAGAACCAAGCCTGAAGGCAAAAACATGCCAACTAAGAATTGTCAGGCAAAGCAGCCAAGACACAAGCCTGGAGGCAAGCAAATAACTGTGCAGGGAGGCAACAGGAGACAGGTGAGTCACCCTAGACCTGAAAAGTACTGCTGACCCTAAAAGATGAAGTAACCTAGCCTAAATAAGAAACCTGCTAACTAAACAGCGTTTGCATTAAGCAGCAGTCGTTGTATGAAGACAGTATGCCATAATCAAAAATTTTAGATGACATCAAATGAGGTGTATGTTAAAAACTAGTGGTGGCTAAGACATGAGTACAAAGGGTAGCTATTTTAAAGGCAGACTATGTAGACATTTCCTAAAACAAAAACAACACAAAAATAAAAAAAACGTGTCGACTGTCGTGGCAGTTATTTAATTCCACTCTGACATGAAATGAGGAGCGAGACAAAAATCTCTTACAGTATTGTCACACAATTTTAATATATATTAAATGAACAGACACACAAGCTCAGACGCTTGTGCGTGCCTTGATCTCAGAGCACACCATCTTTTTACCATGCAGCAGAACCATGCCCGTTGTTTCCCTTCTCATGAAGAGGAGGTGGCTTCCACCACAATGATATGTACCCAGAGTCTCTTCCTCATCCTGTCTTGGAGGAGACAACTCATCTTGGTGAACTGTCCCCCTAGTGAGTAACAGAACTTGTATATTGTTCAAAGCGGTTATAGGTCAGGTGTTCCCTCATCCTTATCTTCTGCCAGGACCACTTCCCGTGACACTCAAGTGCGCTTCCCACACATTCCTCTTATCAGGCCCTTACCATGTTTACACAGAAGAGGCACTTTTAACACCACCCTTGTCCTGCTACACATGAGCCCTCAGGTATCCATTCAGACAGTGTTAACACAGTATAGCTGATCTGTGGTCAAAGACTAAAAGTAAGCAACGTATATATGAATTGCCCTCATAGACTCATACAAACGGAATCCCTCTCAATCACCACTTATGTCCGACCAACTAGACACGTGTGGTGGTGTCTGTTGTGCTGTTCTTGTGGTGTTTATACCCTGTTTTGAGTGTTAAGTGTGTACAGACTGTGAAAGCAAATGGCCTATATAAAGGACACCAGCAAAGAATGAATCTGAACCTGGAATGTGAGTTATATGAAATTGTTTGGTCTTACAGGTTGATGAGAGACAGCAGATGACGAACAGACACTCACAGCATAATGAGAAAGAAGAGAAGAAGAAGGAGAGCTCATTTCACAAGACCCAGCACATGAGCACTCGACTGCAAAGCCGGGAAGAAATGTCTCGACTCATTGATGAGCTCCAAACCAGGAACCTCAGCCTGCAAGAAATACTCTGGGAGAAAGAGGCCGACCTGAAGAGCTGTGATGAAGAAAGACGTCTTCTAAAAAGGGAGAGATGCCAGCTGGAGCAGGCCATTGAGGAACGGGGTCTCCTCAACCCTAAAATTGTGCAGAGAGCATTTGACAAGAGGGAGGCCAGCTCCAAGGCCAGGGAGCAGGACTTATTATCCCTCTTGGAGGAAAAGAAGAAAGTCATTAATGGCCTTCAAGCCGAGACCCTCAACCTGCAACAAGCACTCCAGGAGAAAGGCTGACCTGAAGACCCGTGATGAAGAAATTTGTCTTCTGAAAAGGGAGAGATGTCAGGTGGAGCAGGCCTTTGAGGAACGGGGTCTCCTTGACCCTGAATTAGTGCAGAAAGCATTTGACAAGAGGGAGGCCAGCTGCAAGGCCAGGGAACAGGGCTTATTATCCCTCTTGGAGGAAAAGGACCTCTTTGTCACAGAAGCTGTCCCCAGAGCTGAGGAGATGGAGAGAAAGCAGAAGGATTTAGAGGAGAGCTTTAAAATCCATGAGGTGGAAAAGATACTCTGTAAAAAACAGAGTCTCCTGCAGCAAACGCAGGTCCTCAAAAAGGAAACATCCTTAAGGGCAGAGGAGCAGCAGAGAGCTTTTCCTAACAAAGAGGATTCCCAAAAAAGCAGGAATGTCTTCAGGTGAGTGAGTTGAAAAGACAAATGCTGGTGACAATGCTTGTTATGTTGTAGTTTTGTTATTTTGTTAAGTACACTGAGACAGCCACCAAACCAGAGCCAAATTCCATGTAGTGCAACCATATATGGCCAATAAACATGATTCTGATTCTGACAATCAGGAGGATTGGCCAGAGAAGAGATGGTCAGAAAGGAGATGGATGAAGAAGCCATGTGCTGAGGACAAATGGATGGTGAATAGATGGCCAAAGAAAAGATGGCTGGAGAACAAATGGACGGTGAGCAGATGGGCAAAGAGGAAGATGAGCTCACATGGCCAAGAACATGTCCCTGAACTGGCATCCAAATTCCAGAGCACATTAACACCTATGCACTTCCTTAACCCCTAACTCACCTTACATTTATTAGTATATCCCCCTCCCCAACTCACCTAACCCTAATTCTAATGGGAAACCTTAACACCTTAACATTTATCAGTATGTCCCCCCCGAACGACCTTACCCTAATTCTAATGGGTAATCATAACACCTTAACTTTTATCAGTATGCCCCCCCCCACTTCACCTAACCCCAAATCCCCGCCCCCTTTTCTCCCCAACTGTATCCGGCCAACTACCCCACTCTTCCGACCTGTCCTGGTTGCTGCCCCTACTGCTGACAGCTTAGAAGCTGCCACTGACAGTATCAGCCATGCCCTGGACCACTCACTCCAAGCGGAGCTTCAGGAACACGCAGTGGAACCCCTTCATAACAACTTTGAGTCTGGGGACAAAGATCCAGGACATGAGTGTGAGTGTGATGACAGATCAGACCTCATAGCTGTAGAGGATGAAGTAGCAGCGCCCATCAATCCTCTACTTCCAGATGAACAGTCAGAAGACATACACCACCACCCCCAAGCTGAAATCATAAGTTCAAGCAGACCACGATAACAGCTTGATAGACTGCACTACGACAAGCCTTGGGAAACCATTGATCCTAGCCATTGCTACATTCTGTAAGAGTCTGGAATGCATCTTACAGGGATCTGCTGGGTGGCAGACACAGCTCAAAAGATTGGGTAATTGGTCAAGCACAATTGGGGAGAAAAAGGGGGGGACATTTAAATGAAAAAAAAAGTGCCTCACTGTGTCTGCATGTTATTCCATAAATCACAGTGTGTAAAGCATACCAGCCAGTCTCCTTATCACCTGGAATCGATGTACCACTGCAACTGGATACTGCAAATCTTAAAACACAGTGGGTTACAACAGATTTTACCTTGATCTGTGGTGTTGCTCTGGTTCTGCTTGTGGTGCTGTAAGATGGAGTTTTTAGGGTTCCATTGTCAATTCCCTTTGACACAACAGACAAAAAAATGATGAGTTGAATTGTTATAATATGGTAACAGGAGCTAACCAATTAAGTTTAATTCAGTAACATAATGTCTCTAATACATTGTTGCGACCTTGGTCTTTGGTATTGCTCCAACTCATTTTGTGATGTTCTTTAAGCCGGGATCAGACTACATGATATTTTTGTCTTTCATGATGGTCCCATGTTAGATTAGGCAATCATGGTGTCATACACTCTTGCTGCGACTTACATTACATTACAGTCATTTAGCCGACGCTTTTATCCAAAGCAACTTACAATAATTGCATTTAACGTAGGAAATCATTGGGACCCCGACCAATCATCGTATGCTGCCTCTCACCATCTTATGAGAGTTTACAGGTCGGCGGGGAGGAGGGTCAAGAAATTGCCAATCATGGCTACAGAAACACATGTGCGAGAGAGCGAGAGAGACATAGAGTGAGAGAGAGACAGAGAGAGAGAGGGAGGAAAATAGTTTATGATGAAAGGAGAAAGAGGGCAAAAGTGAGCAGGTCAGGCATTGTGTATCTTTCACAATAAGTACTTCATACTTGGACATTGTCCAGTAGAGAAGGATAAAGACACGGGCAAACATGTGAAACACAACAAACTGAACTCAGGAAGTGTAGCGGAGAACCGTGTGTAATGTCCCTCTTTCAGCATGCAGCCACAACCAAAGTCTGAGCCTGAGATGTGGGGTGTCTGTGCCAGTTTCCACCAGCATCTTCTCCAATTTGAGGTCCTGGTGCAGAACTCCTCTGGAGTTGACTTCTTCCATCATACCCACTAGCTGCTTCATTAAGCACTGAGAAACACAGAGAGAGAGGGAAAGAGAGGTAGAAAAAAGAAAAGAACGAGACAGAAAGAAAATGACACCACTGTCTGAATTAATCTATTTGGGTACACCCCACAAACACACACACCAACACCCACACACATAAAAATATGCTTGCCCATTCATCTGTCTGTCCATCCATCCATACACTCATCCACCCATCCATCCATCCAGTCATCCATCTTTTCACCCACTCACCTTCGCCTCATTCTCCAGCAGGGAGCCCCCTCCCCATCCTGCAGGTAGTAGAAGAGCTCAGTAGAGGGGACGGGTCTCTCCATCATCAGGATTAGGTCTTGGTCCACCTCAAACCAGTCAAGCAGAGTTACAGCTGCATTTTTACCTATCGCTGCCAGTTGACCTCCTACAAGGAACAGCAGCATCACCTCCAGGGGGCACTGCCTCACATCCCTATCAACATTCTGAGAAACAAAGAGTTGTAATGAGTGGCTGAGGAATACACCACCCCGAACCCTAACCCATGGGGACCAATGAAAACGAGACAGAAACTAATAGTGAAACAAGGCAGTGAAATGTGATGAGAGCTTAAGGACTGTAAGACAGCTTTGGGTAAATAACTAGACTCACAGTAACAGATGAGTAATAGAGGTGTTGTGTTTTAAATATGCATCACATACACTGTGCACACGTGCTGCTAATGAAAGAACACTAAGGTCTGAAATGATCTTGATGTTTCAAGTCTGATGAGGACAAACGTCACATTACCATTGAGATGCTGGTTGCTTTTTCCAGAGGAATGTGTTTTATAGCCCCCCCCCCACACAAACACACACACACACACACACACACTGGTTAAACATCTAGTGAGGATATGCTGAATGGAAACTGCGTATATTATTGTGTTTGTATGCATTTGCTCTTATACGTTTGTGTGTGTGAGTGTGTGTGCAGAGGTGTTACAGGTAAGTCGTCTTTGCGACGGCCAGCATACACGGATCCAAATCTTCCTTCGCCCAACTGTTGCAGCTCCTCATACTTGGTGTAAAGTGTTGTGTTGCAAAATGAAAAAGAAAAAGAATAACCGGTTGTGGACGCTGTTGCAGCTAGCGCTCCTGGGGAATGATAACCTAGCATAGCTTAACCAGCTACTCACCAGGCTGCTGAAGTGCCTCCGCTATTTCTCACCAACACGTAGCCTATCTTTGTTGACTGTGTCATGGTGCTGCCTCAAGGAAACGTCAGGAAGGCCGGGCTGTCTGTTGCCACCATTACATTTCCTCAGATTCGTACTTCCATCTGACAGTAGCAACAGCAGCGCTGCTTCTCTTTGCCGTGTTTCCACATGTGCACCAGAGAGCACTCTGTCATCCTATTGGTCAATGTCAAAGACAACGTTGTAGATGTCAGATTAGGCAGGAAAATAAAAAACAAAAAAAAAACCCTGACATGCTAGACTTTTTGTCACGGTGTCGTGGGGCGTCCCGGCGCCACATCACTGTTCTTTGATTACGTCACACTACATGGGGTAAAGTCGCCCGTTCGTCATTCATAATTTTCCGCCCGATGCTGGAAATTTGTCGAAGATGACAAAATGGGGTTGAAGTCATGTAGTCTGATCCAGGCATAAGAGGACTTTTGATGACGTCAGTCTCAAATTTCGATGGGCCATTATATGTATTGAATGTGTAGCTAGAATGTTGTTTACCCACAAAATAACAAACTGAACATATTAGCCTTTTTTTTGTCAATTTCAATTGCCCTGAACAAGGAATGTGTCTGAAATGACACCATATGCTAAATTTATATGATCTCCAAAAAAAAAACAAAATTTCAACAGAATAAATCAACTCACGTTTGTTTTTGAAGTTGCCGTTCTCACAGGAGTGTTGCTGTTCTGTGATGTGGTATTGGTTTGCTCTTTGCAGGAGTTACTTTGAGAGGCTCCAAACAAATCACCTCATCTGAGTTTGCCCGAGGTGACTAAAATTCCAACAGTAAATTACAGGTCATCTACTACTACTACTTTCGGCTGCTCTCGTTAGGGGTCGCCACAGCGGATCATCTGTTTCCATTTCTTCCTGTCTTCTGCGTCTTCCTCTGTCACACCAGCCACCTGCATGTCTTCCCTCACCACATCCATAAACCTCCTCTTTGATCTTCCTCTTCTCCTCTTCCCTGGCAGCTCCATATTTAGCATCCTTCTCCCAATATACTCAGCATCTCTCCTCCACACATGTCTAAGCCATCTCAATCTTGCCTCTCTTGCTTTATCTCCAAACCGTCCAACCTGAGCGGTCCCTCTAATATAATCGTTCCTAATCCTGTCCTTCTTCGTTACTCCCAGTGAAAATCTTAGCATCTTCAACTCTGCCACCTCCAGCTCCGCCTCCTGTCTTTTCGTCAGTGCCACTGTCTCCAAACCATATAACATAGCTGGTCTCACAACCATCTTGTAAACTTTCCCTTTAACTCTTGCTGATACCCTTCTGTCGCAAATCACTCCTGACACACTTCTCCACCCACTCCAACCTGCCTGCACTCTCTTTTTCACCTCTCTACTGCACTCCCCGTTACTTTGGACAGTTGACCCCAAGTATTTAAACTCAAATGCCTTTGTCACCTCCACTCCTTGCATCCTGACCATTCCACTGTCCTCTCTCTCATTCACGCATAGGTATTCCGTCTTGCTCCTACTGACTTTCATTCCTCTTCTCTCCAGTGCACACCTCCACCTCTCCAGGCTCTCCTCAACCTGCACCCTACTCTCGCTACAGATCACAATGTCATCCGCGAACATCATTGTCCACGGAGACTCCTGCCTGATCTTGTCCGTCAACCTGTCCATCACCATTGCAAACAAGAAAGGGCTAAGAGCCGATCCTTGATGTAATCCCACCTCCACCTTGAACCCATCTGTCATTCCAACCGCACACCTCACCATCGTCACACTTCCCTCATACGTATCCTGCACCACTCCTACATACTTCTCTGCAACTCCTGACTTCCTCATACAATACCACACCTCCTCTCTCGGCACTCTGTCATAAGCTTTCTCTAAATCTACAAAGACACAATGCAACTCTTTCTGGCCTTCTCTATACTTCTCAATCAACATTCTCAAAGCAAACATCGCATCTGTGGTGCTCTTTCGTGGCATGAAACCATACTGCTGCTCGCTGATCGTCACCTCTCCTCTTAACCTAGCTTCTATTACTCTTTCCCAAATCTTCATGCTGTGGCTGATCAACTTTATACCTCTGTAGTTGTTACAGTTCTGCACATCGCCCTTGTTCTTGAAAATCGGTACCAGTATGCTTCTTCTCCACTCCTCAGGCATCCTCTCACTTTCCAGGATTGTGTTAAACAATCTAGTTAAAAACTCCACTGCCATCTCTCCTAAACATCTCCATGCCTCCACAGGTATGTCATCAGGACCAACTGTCTTTCCACTCTTCATCCTCTTCATAGCTGCCCTCACTTCCTCCTTGCTAATCCGCTGAACTTCCTGATTCACTATCCCTACATCATCCAACCTTCTCTCTCTCTCATTTTCTTCATTCATCAGCCCCTCAAAGTATTCCTTCCACCTTCTTAGCACACTCTCCTCGCTTGTCAGCACATTTCCATCTCTATCCTTGATCGCCCTAACTTGCTGCACATCCTTTGCAGCTTGGTCCCTTTGTCTAGCCAATCGGTACAAGTCCTTTTCTCCTTCCTTAGTGTCTAATCTGACATACAACTCACCATACGCCTTTTCCTTTGCCACCTCTCTCATTGCTTTACGCTGCATCTCCTTGTACTCCTGTCTACTTTCTTCATCTCTCTGACTATCCCACTTCTTCTTTGCCAACCTTTTCCTCTGTATACTTTGCTGTACTTCCTCATTCCACCACCAAGTCTCCTTGTCTTCCTTCCTCTGTCCTGATGACACACCAAGTACCTTCCTAGCTGTCTCCCTCACTACTTCTGCAGTGGTTTTCCAGCCATCTGGCAGCTCTTCACTACCACCCAGTGCCTGTCTTAACTCCTGCCTGAACTCCACACAACAGTCTTCCTTCTTCAACTTCCACCATTTGATCTTCGGCTGTGTCTTCACTCGCTTCCTCTTCTTGGTCTCCAAAGTCATCCTACAGACCACCATCCGATGCTGCCTAGCTACGTTCTCCCCTGTCACCACCTTGCAGTCTCCAATCCCTTTTAGATGGCGCCTTCTACATAAGATATAGTCCACCTGTGTGCACTTTCCTCCACTCTTGTACGTCACCCTGTGTTCCTCCCTCTTCTTGAAATATGTATTCACCACAGCCATTTCCATCCTTTTCGCAAAATCGACCACCATTTGTCCTTCCACATTTCTCTTCTTGACTCCATACGTTCCCATCACCTCCTCATCACCTCTGTTCCCTTCACCAACATGTCCATTGAAGTCCGCTCCAATCACCACTCTCTCCTCCTTGGGTACCCTCTCCACCATGTCATCCAACTCACTCCAGAATTCTTCTTTTTCATCCATCTCACACCCAACTTGCGGGGCATATGCGCTGATAACATTCAGCAATAAACCTTCAATTTCCAGCTTCATACTCATCACTCTGTCTGACACTCTCTTCACCTCCAGCACGCTCTTGACATACTCTTCCTTCAGAATTACCCCTACCCCATTACTCCTCCCATTCACACCATGGTAGAAGAGTTTGAACCCACCTCCGATACTCCTGGCCTTACTCCCCTTCCACCTGGTCTCTTGCACACACAGTATGCCTACCTTTCTTCTTTCCATCATGTCAGCCAGCTCTCTCCCTTTACCAGTCATAGTGCCAACATTCAAAGTTCCAACTCTCACCTCCACATGCCTACCCTTCCTCCTCTCTAGCTGCCTCTGGACATGCTTTCCCCCTCTCCTTCTCCTTCGCCCAACAGTAGCATAGTTTCCACCGACACCCTGCTGGTTAACAGTACCGGCGGCGGGCGTTGGTAACCCGGGCCTCGACCGATCCGGTATGGAAGTCTTATTTATGATCCGCATATTTGATTTGGCAAAGATTTTACGCCGGATGCCCTTCCTGACGCAACCCTCCCCATTTGTACGGGCTTGGGACCGGCACTAAGGATGCACTGGCTTGTGCATCCTCAGTGGCTGGGTTAGTAAATTACAGGTCATATGTATTACAAATACCTTTGAAGACAAACCTGTTAATGGTTGTTTTTCTTTTCTCCACCGAGCCATGTTTTATACCTTCATGGCTACTGTTTCTGCTTTTTGATTAGTGTTGCGACCAGGTAGATTAGCAGTCTATTCCGCTGCCTACCAACACAGTTTGAATCAGAGCTGTGGAGAAAACTGTAAATATCGATCCAAGTGTCATTTGTCCTCTTTCCCCAGACAAACGATGGAGTTTCTCAAATCTTCCTTTTCACTGATCTGTTCCTCCAGCTTTATGCGGACACTTTCATTTCCAAACTGTAAAAAACACTTACTTTAACAAACACAACCACACCAAAGGGGTCAGTGTAAGCCATGTGACTATAGAGTATTATCAACCTTCCCCTCATATGAGGGAGTAAAAAGTGAGAAAGGTCAGGTGATGCACACACCTGTAATTCTTGAAAGACTTCATGCTGAGTTTCAATTGTTCTTTTGCTTCATTGAAATCTCCTGTCATTTTGTATTACATTACATTATATTACATTACAGTCATTTAGCTGACGCTTTTATCCAAAGCAACTTACAATAAATGCATTTAACATAGGAAATCAGGAGAACTACTAGTCATCAGAGGTCATAAGTGCATCTAAACAAGCATCTAAGAGCAAAACCAGTGCTAAAGTAAAAGTGCAAGAAGGAGATTTTTTTTTTAATGAGTGCAAACAATACGTGCTAAGAACAAGTAACAGGGTAGTAGTTCATGAAGAGGTGAGTTTTCAACATGCGCCAAAGATGGGCAGCGACTCCGCTGTCCTGACATCAGTGGGGAATTCATTCCACCACTGTGGGGCCAGGACAGAAAAGAGCCGTGACTGGGTCGATCGGCAGCAAGAGCCTCTGAGCGACGGGGCAACCAGGCGTCCCGAGGCGGCAGAACGAAGTGGTTGGGCGGGGGTGTAGGGCTTGACCATGGCCTGGAGATAGGAAGGCGCTGTTCCTTTCACTGCCCTGCCAGTGTAGGGATATGAGAAGGGGAGTTGTGTGGGAGAACTTAGGGCGGTTGAACACCAGGCGAGCTGCAGCTTTCTGAACAAGCTCCAGAGGTCTGATAGCTGACGCAGGGGCGCCAGCAAGGAGGAAGTTGCCGTAGTCCAGCCGGGAGATGACCAGAGCCTGGATTGGCACCGGTGCCATCTTGTCGGTGAGGAATGGGCAAATCTTCCTGATGTTATAGAGGAGAAATCTGCAGGAGCGAGCTACCGATGCAACGTTTTCAACAAATGATAGTTGGTCGTCAAGGATTACGCCCAGATTCCTCACAGTCCGATTTGGCATCACCACGGTGTTGTCAATGGTGATGGCCAGGTCTCGGTGTGGGCAACCTTTCCCCGGGAGGAACATCAGCTCTGTCTTGTCCAGATTGAGCTTCAGGTGGTGTGTCGCCATCCACGCCGAGATGTCAAGCAAGCATGCAGCAATGGGTGTCTCTACTTGTGTGTCAGAGGGAGGGAAGGACAAGATCAGCTGGGTGTCATCGACAGAACAGTGGTAAGAGAAGTCACGCGAGCGAATAACAGAACCCAGGGATGTTGTGTACAGGGAGAAAAGGAGAGGACCCAGAACCGAACCTTGTGGAATGCCTGTAGTCAGTCTGCGAGGCTCCGACACAGATCCCCTCCATGTCACCTGGTAGGAGCGACCCGTCAGGTGGGTTGCAAACATTGAGAGTGCAGAGCCTGTGACACCCAGCCCCTTGAGGGTAGAGAGGAGGAACTGGTGGTTCACTGTGTCGAACGCAGCTGACAGGTCCAGGAGTATCAGGACAGAGGAGAGAGAGTTTGCTCTCGCAGAGTGCAGCGATTCTGTCACTGCAAGGAGGGCCATCTCTGTCGAGTGACCCACCCTGAGCCCAGACTGGTTGGGGTCCAGGAGGTTGTTCTGGTGGAGGTACAAAGAAAGTTGGTTAAAGACAGCACTTTCGAAAGTTTTGGATAGAAAGGGTAGAAGGGAATCTGGTCTTTAGTTTTTGACATCAGAGGGGTTAAGTGAGGGTTTCTTGAGAAGGGGGGTGACTCTAGCAGTCTTGAAGGCAGATGGAAAGCATCCTGCCTGGAGGGAGGTGTTGATGAGGTGGGTTAGATAGGGAAGGAGTTCAGGTGCTATAGACTGAAGAAGAGGGGAGGGGACCGGGTCAAGGGAGCATGTGGTGGGGCGACTGGATGTGATGAGGTTTAGAACCTCGTCGGGGGAGAGGGGAGCGAGGTGGGATAGGGTGGGACATGGAGAGGTGAAGGAGGGTGCAGAGGGTGGGATAGTGCAAGCATCATTAACTGGGTGGTGAGAAAAGGAGGATGTGATGTCATTTACCTTCTTGTCAAAGAAGTTAGCGAAGTCATCAGGGAGAAGGGAGGAAGTAGGAGGAGGAGGTGGGGGTTGAAGCAGTCTAGAGAAGGTTTCCAAGAGTTCCTTAGGATTAGAGGCAGAGGATAGGATTTGGGAGCGATAGAAGGCAGCCTTAGCAGCAGAAAGGGAGGAGGAGAAAGTGGAAAGAAGAGACTGGAAGTTGAGAAGGTCCTCTGGGAGTTTGCCTTTTCTCCACTTGCGCTCTGCCACTCTCAGGCTCCGTCTGTCAGTACGTACTGAGTCGGTCAGCCAAGGGGCAGGTGGAGATAGGCGTGCAGGCCTGGAGGTGAGGGGACAGAGATTGTACAGAGAAGAGGAGAGGGTAGAGAGAAGAAGATCAGTAGCAGTGTCAGGGGGTATGAGAGAGAAAGATTCAGGTGGATAGAGGTAACAGAGGAAGAAAGATCAGTGGTGGAGAGAGAGCGGAGGTGTCTACGGGTGGAAACCATGTGGGTAGGGGAAGGGGCTAAGAGGGGTGAAGAGAGAGAGAGAGAGAGAGAGAGAGAGTAGGACATGAAATAGTGGTCAGAGAGCTGGAGGGGAGTAACAGACAGCTTGGAAATAGGACAGTGTCTAGTAAAGATAAGGTCCAGCTGGTTGCCGGCCTTGTGGGTAGGAGGAGAGTGTGAGAGGTGAAGTTCAAAGGAGGAGAGGAAAGAGAGAAGAGGATCTAGCTTGTTAGTGTGGATGTTGAAGTCACCGAGAAGGATAAGTGCAGAGTCATCCACAGGGAAGTGCGAGACAAGTATGTCAAGCTCCTCCAGAAACTCACCAAGGGGGCATGGTGGGCGGTACACAACCACGATGGTGAGTTTGACTGGATAAGAGACAGTAACAGCATGTAATTCAAAAGAGGGCGGAGAAAATTGTGGAATAGAAACAAGAGAGTATTTCCATTTCAGGGAGATCAGCAGGCCAGTATCACCACCCCGCCTCCCAGCTCTGGAAGTGTGAGAAAAAGAGTACACACCAGACAGAGCTGCGGGTGTGGTAGTGTTTTCTGGCATGATCCAGGTCTCAGTTAGAACAAGAAAGTTGAGGTAGAGCAAGGATGCGTAGCCTGAGATAAATTCAGCTTTCGGCACCGCAGACAGGCAACTCCAGAGCCCTCCCGTAACCACTTGCTCAACTTGAGTGGAGAGAGTGGGATAGATGAGATTGGTAGGGTCACAGCGCCTATGAGTGACCCAACGTCTATGCCAGCCCCGGGAAGAGGAAAGGACAGGAATGCGAAAGAAACACATAGTCTATACTAGGTCCACAAAGTACAGATGACTGACCGGATCTAAAAAGAGCAGTCCATGCTTGACGAAGTCTTGGCTTGAAAAAGTCGCACTTGCATTTGTTTACTCTAGCCTTCGTTCAATCTAGGCTTGTTTGCCTGAGGCTCGGAAGTAGCAGCAGTGATTTAAAGAACACTGATTGCTAATTATCTGCCATGAGTGCAGGCCACACCATGGCCACTTAACACCCAATTGGCCAAAGAGGTACACTGAAAAGAGGCCTATTGCCCAGTAACTGGTCACTTGTGTAAAACTCTATCAAACCTCACACAATACTATTAAAACTGCAAACAGCAAGTTACCAAGGAATATATTTATAAGCTAAAAGGATAACTAAGTCAAAACAGCTAGGCAACAAGAAATATTTAAGGGCATACTAGGTTAAAAACAGCTACAGTTAGAATAAGTAAATAAGACAAGTAAGTAAATAGAACAAGACAGCTACAGCTAGAATAAGATCCCACTAAGAACCAGCAGCAGATGTATAGACAAAAGGACTAATACTCAGGCAGCTGGAATAAGACTAGTAGCAACTTGTTAAGCAAGAAAGATGATACTCTATTCTAGATGAACCAGCAATTCAGAATCACTCCAGAAGTTAAAATGCACACTGTATCATTTCAGACTCCACTTTGACTTTCCAGCACTATTTTCTCAACTTCATGGAACAGTCTGGAATACATGCTGCCTTGGTTACTTTTGGGAAATAGTCACAGTTAGGGAGATTATGTTTAGCATAGACCTCTACTTACTGCACACATACTGGAAATAACAACCTGTCAAGAGGAACATTGATGCTACTAACTGCTACCAATAACAAAGTGACCCCCCTCCCTCTCCACTTTCATCTTGGGGGCGTTCTAGTGGCGTAGTGGTCCGTCCCGTTGCCTACCAACACGGGGATCGGCGGTTCGAATCCCCGTGTCAGTGTTGTAGTACTCAAGTCCAGGACTCGGACTCGAGTCCTGATTTTCAGGACTCGTGACTCAACTTGGACTTGAGGACTGATGACTCGGACTTGGACTCGAAAATTGGGGATTCAAGACTAGACTTGGACTCGAGGTTTAGTGACTCGACTACAACACTGATATGTGTGCACATGCTTGTGAGTGCATTTGTTTGGCTACTGTGTCACAAAGTAAATAAACTCCCTTTGAAATGGTGACAGCTGCGTCATTTTTGTTTCATGTAGTCCTTTTTTATTTGCATGTCAAGCTTTTTTACAGTGCGAAAGTGGAGCACTGAGTCCATCTTGGAACCCAACTCAAACGCAACCTTGATGACTCGGACTCAGGTAATAGGGACTTGACTCTGACTCGACTCAGACTCTTCTTTGAGAACTCGGACTCAAACACTTGAGACTCGAGACTCGACTTGGACTTGATGTTTAGTGACTCGAAGAAAACACTGCCCCGTGTTACATTCAGCTTGGTTGGGCATCCCTACAGATACAATTGGCCGTGTCTGCGGGTGGGAAGCCGGATGAGGGTATGTGTCCTGCTCACTTAACTAGTGCCTCCTCTGGTCGGTTGAGGCGCCTGTTCAGAGGGGAGGGGGAACGGGTGGAATGGCGTGATCCTTCCACGTGCTAAGTCACCCTGGTGAAACTCCTCACTGTCAGGTGAAAAGAAGCGACTGGCGACTCCACATGTACTGGAGGAGGCATGTGGTAGTCTGCAGCCCTCCCATGATCAGTAGAGGGGGTGGAGCAGCGACCGCGATGGCTCAGAATACTGGGATAATGGGCCGTATACAATTGGAGAGAAAAAAAGGGGGGGCGGTTAAAAAACAAAAACAAAAAATTCATCTTGGGCACATGTTATGTGAAGACAAAAATTCCTCATGAGCAATGCCCCAAAAACAAGATAATAATATAAATCAATCTTACATAGCACATTTCTAACACTCAAAGTCGCTTTACAATAAACAGGGTGAAACAAGACAACATGTTCCCCAAACGTCAGCCTAGGACCAGGTTCAGCCTGCTGAAGCCAGACCTCGCTTGAGTGGTGGGGGCCAAACAACAAAAGCAGAAGGACTATCATGACCAACCCGCCTCGAAGCTGAGACATCTGTCAGAGGGGGACTCAGTACTGATCCGGAACTTCCATGGAGGAAAGGAGAGGTGGACGAAAGGGACAGTGGAAAAGAGACTCGGACCAGTCACCTACCTGGTGTGGAATGGAGTGAACCGACGTTCAGTCCACATTGACCATCTGCTGTTCGACAGACCCTCCAGTCCTCCTGAGGCATTTCAGTTTCAGGATGACCAGATGGGCATCAGCAACACCTACCCTGCAGTTGCGGATTTGGGGGGGAAAGGCACACCGGGAGCCGTAGGTGCTAGCCCGTACTCACCTGAAGATACACCTGTTCCAAGGATGCAGGCTCCGGAGAAGCTTGCAACACCCTTACAAGGTTCGGTGGGCAAGGCTGTGTCGCCTCCTCACCGAGCATCCACTTCCCCTGAGGTGGTTGAGCGCCGGTACCCTCAGAGAGAGAGGGCACCTCCAAAACGACTGTCTCTGTAAGATCAGCCGAGTTCCTGAATAAAAGAGTTCCTGAGAGACTAAATTGTTCAACTCCTGTTCAGAAAAAAATGCGAAAAAGAGTTCCTGAGACTGATATGTAAATGGGCAAATGTGGGTCGAAGTGGGTTGTGTAACCAGTAATGACCAAGTAAAAGACAGACAAAAACGTTGAAAGTAATTTGCCATATCAGCATGTTTTAGAGTGATAATATTTATTAGGGGAACTTCATAGTTTAAGGGAGAGGAGTGTAGTATACTGATACTAAATGCTTAGCTGAATGATAATCATTAGTAGACCAACAGCGCTACCTAGTGGTGGTTAAGCTAGGCTCTCATATACCCCGGAGGTTGACTGCTGCGCCAGTCGGAGAGTTTCAATAAAGAGGAACAAACGTTGGGAATTGGTCTCCGGCTCAAATCACTGTTATGGATATATTAGCAGTATAAGATACATCCAGATAATATAGAGAATATATTACAGATCATCTTCTTCTTTCAGCTTGTTCCATTTCTCTTACTATACTATCACCTAATAATAATAATTTGACACAGCCACTAACCCTATGGATGGGGGCACAGGTAAAGTGCTGGATGGCACCCCAGTATTGATGGACTTGCGTCCCATGCCTGTCGCCAATCTGCCTGATCTCCCTCTTCTGATGACGGTCTGGAATCATCAGCTCTGAGACTGGATGACTGGGAACAGTGAACACAGAGGTATACGTAAACAGTGAAATAGTAAACATCCTCAAATATGTGTAAATCAATGGAAATACCTCAGTCTTGTCAATCTTATAAATAATGAACCAGGAACACTTTGTCATTTTTACTTCATGCACTTGCGTACATGAAAAGAAACAAAATGCAGTTTCCCCCAGCCCACGGCAGTACAACACAAAGACAAAAACACATCCAAAAACTACAAGAACACACATACCCAAACTAACACACATATCCAAACTAACACACACAACCAAACACATATAGCCAAACTAACACACATATACAAACTAACACACATATACAAACTAACACATATAGCCAAACTAAACAAAAAAATCACTGTCCAAGGGAACGAACACCAGCCAGGATGAATGTCGGAACCGCCGGTCTGCATGGGTTAGCAGTTAGCTTGGTCTGCCCCGCTTCCGCGTCCTGTCAGACCACCCTCAGAGCTTCTTCTTCGGGCACTGCTACAGGGCCGTGGTCCCCGGGCTCAACAGACGAAGCAGACCAAGGTCTCCCAGCCGATTCAGCGCCAGCTAACCCCGGGCAGACACCCTCGACAAACCTCCCCGCACTCCTAACGACATCAAAAGCACAAGTCAATGCCAGGTGAGGCCGCCGCAAGACCGCCCTCGGTCTTATCGGAACTAGTGGTCTGCATGGGGTAGCAGTTAGCTTAGCTTGCCCCTCTCTCCCAGCCGATCCAGAGCCAACTCTCCCTGCCATCAAATGAAGACAAAACTTAGACGCAGGCATGGACAAAGACACTGCATAGACGGTACTGAGTGAGGCCGCCGCAAATGTTTATAATAGAAAATAAATATAAAGAAACAAATAGATATAATAATAATAATAACAATGCCAAATGAAAGGTTTTCTAGCTAGATAACGTTTCCTTATTAGCTAGGTTAGGGCACACTGTCAGGTGGGCGTGGACAGAAAGACCGGGTTCTGGGAAAGTACGTGATCTGATTGGTGCGTGTACTAGAAGCACCTGCCAGCCAATGAAATGTGTTGGAACGTCACAGCAGGCGCATAAATACGAATGCAGCACGCACCTGCCGTCACAAGCGGAAAGAATTGAGACGATAGTTACAGAAAGATATTTAGCAGCAGAGCGTTATAAGTCGAGACGATAGTTACAGAAAGATATTTAGCAGCACAGCATTATAAGGACATAATAACAGATCTATTAGAAGATGCCGGCAAGGAATCTTGGGGTAATACTTGACACTAACCTCAGTTGTGATAATCAAATCATAAATGTTGTTTAGTCATGCTTTCTCCAGCTCAAGCGAACCTCCAACATTAGGTCATTTTTATCAAATGCCGATGTGCAAAATTATCTATTCTCGGCTTGACTATGTGTTATTCTCATGTTACGCCTCATATCACGTGACGGCAACATTCATAGGATACCGTGTTGTTCTCACTGCGCGATGCTAAACGTTTTCTAAACAGTCAGAGTGGACAGAATCTGTTTCAATGTTTGATTCGTACTGAATACCTATCGTCGTTCGATATTTTACAAAAAAGCAAAAAATTCTGCGCCGTTTTTGTTGTTTCAATCGAGCTGAGCACTTCATTCTGGTATCAGCAAGGGCTCCCTCCACCGTCTGCAAGACAACACTGCTCCGCTCATTACTGGGACACGGAGGCATGACCATATCACTCCTGTGCTTGCCTCCCTACATTGGCTCCCTGTTATATCTCGAATTGATTTTAAATTTATTTTGCTCACTTTTAAGGCTTTAAATTGTATTTCTCTTTTATTGACCTGGTATACACCCACTCGACCATTAAGATCCACAGATGGAGCCCTGCTGGTTATTACCAGGTCTCGGTTTGTTACAAAGGGTGATGGGGCTTTTACTGTTAGAGCCCCCACACTGGAACTCTTGCTGTTGAACTGAGAGAAACCGAGTCTCTAGCTTCTTTTAAATCTCGTCTTAACACTTTTTTTATGAAAGCTTTTACAAATGTTTGTTTTTATTTATATTTTTACTCTTACTTATTAGGTATTGCTCTTATTTTTGCCTTTTCTGGTTTTATTTCTTTGTAAATCACTTTGTAACATTGTTTTAGAAAAGTGCTATATAAATTATTATTCTTATTATCACAGCAGCATGACCATCCACCAAGCAGTCAGGCACCGCTGTGCAACAGAATGGTGCCCCCCTCCAAGCCATAGGACGAGTACGAGAAGCGTCACGTTTTTGAGAAGGAGGATCCGAACCACCCCCTTCCTTGATGAGCAGTCCCCGGGCGGCGCATTGTTCCTCTCTCGACAACCAGTCACAGCAGCCTGAGCATTCAAGACCCAAGCCTGAAGGCAAAAACATGCCAACTAAGAATTGTCAGGCAAAGCAGCCAAGACACAAGCCTGGAGGCAAGCAAATAACTGTGCAGGGAGGCAACAGGATACAGGTGAGTCGCCCTAGACCTGAACAGTACTGCAGACCCTAAAAGATGAAGTAACCTAGCCTAAATAAGAAAGCTGTTAACTAAACAGCATTTGCATTAAGCAGCAGTCGTTGTATGAAGACAGTATGCCATAATCAAAAATTTTAGATGACATCAAATGAGGTGTATGTTAAAAACTAGTGTTGGCTAAGACATGAGTACAAAGGGTAGCTATTTTAAAGGCAGAATATGAAGACATTTCCTAAAACAAAAACAACACAAAAACAAAAAAAACGTGTCGACTGTCGTGGCAATTATTTAATTCCACTCTGACATGAAATGAGGAGCGAGACAAAAATCTCTTACAGTATTGTCACACAATTTTAATATATATTAAATGAACAGACACACAAGCTCAGACGCTTGTGCGTGCCTTGATCTCGGAGCACACCATCTTTTTACCATGCAGCAGAACCATGCCCGTTGTTTCCCTTCTCATGAAGAAGAGGTGGCTTCCACCACAATATGTACCCAGAGTCTCTTCCTCATCCTGTCTTGGAGGAGACAACTTATCTTGGTCAACTGTCCCCCTAGTGGGTAACAGAACTTGTATACTGTTCAAAGGGGTTATACGTCAGGTCTTCCCTCGTCCTTATCTTCTGCCAGGACCAATTCCCGTGACACTCAAGTGCGCTTCCCACACATTCCTCTTATCAGGCCCTTACCATGTTTACACAGAAGAGGCACTTTTAACACCACCCTTGTCCTGCTACACATGAGCCCTCAGGCATCCATTCAGACAATGTAAACACAGTATAGCTGATCTGTGGTCAAAGACTAAAAGTAAGCAACGTATATATGAATTGCCCTCACAGACTCATACAAACATAATCCCTCTCAATCACCACTTATGTCCGACCAACTAGACATGTGTGGTGGTGTCTGTTGTGCTGTTCTTGTTGTGTTTATACCCTGTTTTGAGTGTTAAGTGTGTACAGACTGTGAAAGCAAATGGCCTATATAAAGGACACCAGCAAAGAATGAATCTGAACCTGGAATGTGAGTTATATGAAATTGTTTGGTTTTACAGGTTGATGAGAGAGAGCAGATGAGGAACAGACACTCACAGCATAATGAGAAAGAAGAGAAGAAGGGGAGCTCATTTCACAAGAACCAGCACATGAGCACCCGACTGCAAAGCCGGGAAGAAATGTCTCGACTCATTGATGAGCTCCAAACCAGGAACCTCAGCCAACAAGAAATACTCAGGGAGAAAGAGACCAACCTGAAGAGCTGTGATGAAGAAAGACGTCTTCTAAAAAGGGAGAGACGCCAGGTGGAGCAGGCCATTGAGGAACGGGGTCTCCTCAACCCTAAAATTTTGCAGAGCATTTAACAAGAGGGAGGCCAGCTTCAAGGGCAGGGAGCAGGACTTATTATCCCTCTTGGAGGAAAAGAAGAAAGTCATTAATGGCCTTCAAGCCGAGACCCTCAACCTGCAACAAGCACTCCGGGAGAAAGAGGCTAACCTGAAGACCCGTGATGAAGAAATTTGTCTTCTAAAAAGGGAAAGACGTCAGGTGGAGCAGGCCTTTGAGGAACGGGGTCTCCTTGTTATGTTGTAGTGTTGTTATTCTGTTAAGTACACTGAGACAGCCACCAAACCAGAGCCAAATTCCATGTAGTGCAAACATATATGGCCAATAAACATGATTCTGATTCTGACAATCAGGAGGATTGGCCAGAGAAGAGATGGTCAGAAAGGAGATGGATGAAGAAGCCATGTGCTGAGGACAAATGGATAGATGGCCAAAGAAAAGATGGCTGGAGAACAGATGGATGGTGAGCAGATGGGCAAAGAGGAAGATGAGCTCACATAGCCAAAAACATGACCCTGAACTGGCATCCAAATTCCAGAGCACATTAACACCTGTGCACTCCCTTAACCCCTAACTCACCTTACATTTATTAGTATACCCCCCCAACTCACCTAACCCTAATTCTAATGGGAAATCGTAACACCTTAACATTTATCAGTATGTCCCCCCCGAACGACCTTACCCTAATTCTAATGGGTAATCGTAACACCTTAACTTTTATCAGTATGCCCCCCCCCAACTCACCTAACCCCAAATCCCCGCCCCCTTTTCTCCCCAACTGTATCCGGCCAACTACCCCACTCTTCCAAGCTGTCCTGGTTGCTGCCCCTACTGCTGACAGCTTAGAAGCTGCCACTGACAGTATCAGCCATGCTCTGGACCACTCACTCCAAGCGGAGCTTCAGGAACATGCAGTGGAACCCCTTCATAACAACCTTGAGTCTGGGAACACAGATCCAGGACATGAGTGTGAGTGTGATGACAGATCAGACCTCACAGCTGTAGAGGATGAGGTAGCAGCGCCCATCAATCCTCTACTTCCAGATGAACAGTCAGAAGACATACACCCCCCCCCCAAGATGAAATCATAAGTTCAAGCAGACCACGATAACAGCTTGATAGACTGCATTACGACAGCCTTGGGAAACCCTTGATCCTAGCCATTGCTACATTCTGTAAGAGTCTGGAATGCATCTTACAGGGATCTGCTGGGTGGCAGACACATGAAGGGACTCACACGTTCTTGGTGGGGGGGGGGCTGTATGTAGCCCATGCTATTTCATGATCCCAGTACATTTTCGACAGCCCCTAACTGAGATGGTTCACTGGAGATCATGTCTTTTTAATGCTCCCTAAAAGAGAAGAGCATGCAACGGGCAACAACGTCATCGCAGCGCAACAGAATCAACTCAAAGCGCGGGAGGTCTGCTGTTCTCCGCTGGATGTGTAACAGCCGAGCCAGGACATGAGACAAAAGAAAAAATAATTAGAAAAGTGCCTCACTGTCAGGTGTCTGACTGTCAGACTCTTCTTTGGGGACTCAGACTCAAACACTGGGGACTCGAGACTCGACTTGGACTCGAGGTTTAGTGACTAGACGACAACACTGCCCCGTGTGACCTCCAGTGTGGTCGGGCATCCCTACAGACACAATTGGCCGTGTCTGTAGGAGGGAAGCCGGATGTGGGTATGTGTCCTGGTCGCTGCATTAGCACCTTCTCTGGTCAGTCAGGGCGCCTGTTCAGAGGGGAGGGGAACTGGGGGGAATAGCGGGATCCTCTCACGTGCAACATCCCCTGGTGAAACTCCTCACTGTCAGGTGAAAAGAAACGGCTGGTGACTCCACATGTATCGGAGGAGACGTGGTAGTCTGAAGCCCTCCCCTTATCGGCAGAAGGGGTGGAGCAGCGACCGGCACAGCTCAAGAGTGGGGTAATTGGTCAAGCACAATTGGGGAGAAAAAGGGGGGGACATTTAAATTTTTTAAAAAAGTGCCTCACTGTGTCTGCATGTTATTCCTTAAATCACAGTGTGTAAGGCATACCAGCCAGTATCCTTATCACCTGGAATCGATGTACCACTGCAACTGGATATTGCAAATCTTAAAACACAGTGGGTTACAACAGATTTTACCTTGAACTGTGGTGTTGCTCTGGTTCTGCTTGTGGTGCTGCAAGATGGAGTTTTTAGGGTTCCATTGTCAATTCCCTTTGACACAACAGACAAAAAATGATGAGTTGAATTGTTATAATATGGTAACAGGAGCTAACCAATTAAGTTTAATTCAGTAACATAATGTCTCTAATTCATTGTTGCGACTTTGGTCTTTGGTGTTGCTCAAACTCATTTTGTGATGTTCTTTAAGCCGGGATCAGACTACATGATATTTTTGTCTTTCATGATGGCCCCATGTTAGATTAGGCAATCATGGTGTCATACAGTCTTGCTGCAACTTACATTACAGTCATTTAGCCGACGCCTTTATCCAAAGCGACTTACAATAAGCGCATTTAACGTAGGAAATCATTAGGACCCCGACCAATCATCGTATGCTGCCTCTCACCATCTTATGAGAGTTCACAGGTCGGCGGGGAGGAGGGTCAAGAAATTGCCAATCATGGCTACAGAAACACATGTGAGAGGGCGAGAGAGAGAGATTGACAGCAAGACAGAGAGAGAGAGGGAGGAAAATAGTTTATGATGACAGGAGAAAGAGGGCAAAAGTGAGCAGGTCAGGCATTGTGTATCTTTAACAATAAGTACTTCATACTTGGACATTGTCCAGTAGAGAAAGATAAAGACACGGGCAAACATGTGAAACACAACAAACTGAACTCAGGAAGTGTAGCGGAGAACCGTGTGTAATGTCCCTCTTTCAGCATGCAGCCACAACCAAAGTCTGAGCCTGAGATGTGGGGTGTCTGTGCCAGTTTCCACCAGCATCTTCTCCAATTTGAGGTCCTGATGCAGAACTCCTCTGGAGTGGACTTCTTCCATCATACCCACTAGCTGCTTCATTAAGCACTGAGAAACACAGAGAGAGAGGGAAAGAGGTAGAAAAAAGAAAAGAACGAGAGAGAAAGGAAATGATACCACTGTCTGGATTAATCTATTTGGGTACACCCCACAAACACACACACCAACACCCACACACATAAACACATGCTTGCCCATTCATCTGTCTGTCCATCCATCCATCCACCCACCCATTCATCCATCCAGTCATCCATCTTTTCACCCACTCACCTTCGCCTCATTCTCCAGCAGGGAGCCCCCTCCCCGTCCTGCAGGTAGTAGAAGAGCTCAATAGAGGGGACGGGTCTCTCCATCACCAGGATCAGGTCTTGGTTCACCTCAAACCAGTCAAGCAGAGTCACAGCTGCATTTTTACCTATCGCTGCCAGTTGACCTCCTACAAGGAACAGCAGCATCACCTCCAGGGGGCACTGCCTCACATCCCTATCAACATTCCGAGAAACAAAGAGTTGTAATGAGTGGCTGAGGAACACACCACCCCGAACCCTAACCCATGGGGACCAATGAAAACGAGACAGAAACTAATAGTGAAACAAGGCAGTGAAATGTGATGAGAGCTTGCGGACTGTAAGACAGCTTTGGGTAAATAACTAGACTCACAGTAACAGATGAGTAATAGAGGTGTTGTGTTTTAAATATGCATCACATACACTGTGCACACGTGCTGCTAATGAAAGAACACTAAGGTCTGAAATGATCTTGATTTTTCAAGTCTGATGAGGACACACATCACATTACCATTGAGATGCTGGTTGCTTTTTCCAGAGGAATGTGTTTTATAGCCCCCCCCCCCCAACACACACACACACTGGTTAAACATCTAGTGAGGATATGCTGAATGGAAACTGAGTATATTATTGTGTTTGTATGCATGTGCTCTTATACGTTTGTGTGTGTGAGTGTGTGTGTGTAGAGGTCTTACAGGTAAGTCGTCTTTGCGACGGCCAGCATACACGGATCCAAATCTTCCTTCGCCGAACTGTTGCAGCTCCTCATACTTGGTGTAAAGTGTTGTGTTGCAAAATGAAAAAGAAAAAGAATAACCGGTTGTGGACGCTGTTGCAGCTAGCGCTCCAGGGGAATGATAACCTAGCATAGCTTAACCAGCTACTCACCAGGCTGCTGAAGTGCCTCCGCTATTTCTCACCAACACATAGCCTATCTTTGTTGACTGTGTCATGGTGCTCCCTCAAGGAAACGTCAGGAAGGCCGGGCTGTCTGTTGCCACTGTTACATTTCCTCAGGTTCGTACTTTCATCTGACAGTAGCAACAGCAGCGCTGCTTCTCTTTGCAGTGTTTCCACATGTCATCCTATTGGTCAATGTCAAAGACAACGTCGTAGATGTCAGATTAGGTAGGAAAATACAAAAAAAAAAAAACACAAAAAAAAAACTGACATGCTAGACTTTTTGTCACGGTGTCATGGGGCGTCCCGGCGCCACATCAGTGTTCTTTGATTATGTCACACTACATGGGGTAAAGACGCCCGTTCGTCATTCATAATCGGGGCCCGATGCTGGAAATTTGTCAACGATGACAAAATGGGGCTGAAGTCATGTAGTCTGATGCAGGCATAAGAGGACTTTTGATGACGTCAGTCTCAAATTTCTATGGGCCATTATATGTATTGAATGTGTAGCTAGAATGTTGTTTACCCACAAAATAACAAACTGAACATATTAGCATTTTTTTGCCAATTTCAACTGCCCTGAACAAGGAATGCGTTTTAACCCCAGAGCAGTGTATGTTCCGGGTTCACAGCTGGTGGTGGCCGACGCCCTTTCCAGGAACCCACTCCAGGACGGCCGCGGGGCAGACACAGACGGGGATATGCGTGCGCATGTCAAAGCTGTGATCGAAACCAAACCGGTGTCGAGCACGAAGCTGGACATGTTAAAGCAGGCCACGCATCAGGACGACACAATGCAGAGGGTGATCGGGTACACCAGAGAGGGATGGCCGAGGTACGTGCCCTTTTATCTGCATGGCTACCACGCTGCGAGGGCATCGCTGTCCGAGGCAGACGGGCTGCTCCTGTACCAAGACAGGATTGTAATTCCCCCCGCGTATCAGGAAGACATCCTACACAGGATTCATGAAGGGCAAAAAGGCCTTACAAAGTGTCATGAAAGAGCCAGGATGTCTGTCTGGTGGCCCAGCATCGGATCGGACATTTACCGGAAAGTTACACAGTGCACATTCTGCCAAATCAATAAGCCCTCACAGTACAAAGAGCCCCTACGTACAACACCACTGCCGCCCGGCCCATGGCACAAGATTGGGGCAGACCTTTGCGAGCAGGATGGAAAAAACTACCTGGTAGTGGTTGATTATTATTCCAGGGACATTGAGATCGCCCAGCTACGGACCACCTCCAGTCTACAGGTGATTGAGCAGCTGTAAGGTATGTTCGCAGGATGGGGCGTCCCTGGGGAACTCATTAGTGACAATGCCACACAGTTTACGTCAGCCAAATTTAGGCAGTTTTGTAGGAACTATGATTTCCGCCACACAACCTGCAGCCCCCACTTCCCCCAGGCAAATGGAGCTGCCGAAAGGGCCGTCGGGACGGCCAAAAGAATTTTGCAGCAGCCTGACCCTCACATAGCACTGATGTGCTACCGCGCCACACCAATTGCTGCCACAGGTGCGAGCCCCGCGCAGCTCATGACCGGCCGCCAGATCCGGACCAACATGCCTGTGCTGGAGAGGAAACTCCAGCCACAGCTCTTCGACCACAAGGAGGTGGAGAAGAATGACAGAAGGGCAAAAGAGGCTTATAAGTTTTTCTTCGACAGGAGACACTTTGCACGTGCCCCAACCGAACTGCACTCAGGTGAGAGGGTACAAGTCAAACTAGACGGGCAAAAGGGGTGGAACATGCCCGCAGTCGTGGTGAATCCCTCAGGGGAACCACGCTCCTACACGGTGCGTACGGAAGATGGGGCTGTCTTCAGACGGAACCGCAGGCACCTGCAATCCGTGCCTGCCCCTGCAACTGTTGCAATCCAACCAGCCAGAGACAGCAATGACTTGCAGCAGGAACAACTCAGCCCACCGGTCGCCACCTCATCGGGCACTCCCACGGAGCCGGACGTGCCAGCAAGGCCCTCTGGGTTCACCATCACCTCCAGTGGCAGAGTTGTAAAACCCCCAAAGCGGTATGGTGTTTAGATACTGAGTGAGCAATGGGGCAGAATAATCCCCACACTCAGTCGAAGAGCTGGGCAGTCTACCCCACCCTTCAGGTTAATTTTTGAATTTTGAAGTGCATGTCTTCATTGTTAGCTGGTTATGCTGTTAATTAGCAAATTGCTAATATTGTGTTGCTGTTGCTATGTTTTATAATCCAGCAATGTTATTGTTTCCATTGGAACATACATGTTCTTTAAAAGGAGGGAGATGTGATGAGAACTACAGTGCCCAGCATGCTGTGTACGTAAGAGGAGGGGAATGCAACCATATGTTTTAGCGCGGTTCTGTACTGGAGCATTCTGGGGATTGTCCGGGTCGGGGACGGGAAGCAGATGGCTGAATAAAGCACGTTATTAATCGCGACTCCCTTGCCTGTCGTTTATGCACATGACAGTATATATCCGTGAAGACGTTTCGCCTCTCATCCAAGAGGCTTCCTCAGTTCGTGCCTTTCTGACTAGACCAAGTTAGTCTGACTGGCTGGTGATGAGACTCAGTGTTTATCCTCTAGGAGTCGTTATCAGAGCTATTGATATGCGTGGCTCTTTGTGATCAGATGTTTACCAACGCCCGTCGCTAACAGAGCCATAGATATGCGTGGCTCTTTTGTGTACCGATGTTATGGCCGTGCCCATCGTTATCGGAGATATTGATATGCGTGGCTCTCCTGTGCTCCGATGTCCGGCCGCGCCCGTCGCCATCGGAGCTATTGATTTGCATTTGTTTAGCCTCGACTGTCGTTGGGGGTGTTGATTTCGACTTCATTGTTCAGTGGTCATGAGAGTCGTTGGAGCCACTAGTGACCGACTGTTGTTGTTGGAGGCTAGGCTTCTTGAGTCTCCTGGATAGAGATGAAAGGACGGCATTGTAAGTGGGAGATAGGTGGTGTCGCAGACCTCCTCCTCTGTTGAGGGATGGTTTTTCCAGTTTTGCATAGATGGCTTCCTTCACTCCTCTTTCAAACCATCTATCTTCTCTGTCCAAAATGTGTACGTTGCTGTCCTCTAAGGAGTGTGTCTTCTCCTTTAGGTGTAGATAGACTGCTGAGTCTTGTCCTGAGGAGTTTGGTCATCTGTGTTGGGCCATCCGTTTGTGTAGTGGTTGTTTGGTTTCTCCAATGTATAGGTCAGTGCAATCCACATTGCATTGTACGGCATACACCAGATTGCTTTTCCGGGTGTGTGGTACACGGTCTTTGGGATGAACCAGTCTTTGTCGGAGTGTGTTGCTGGGTTTGAAGGATGCGGTGCTGAAAATTCTCCTGAGTTTCTCGGAGACCCCAGAAACATACGGGATGACTGTGCTATTCCTTCTGTTCCTTTTCTCCTCGTCGCTGACGTGGTTGGTCTTTTTGGAACGTGTTGCAGTTTTCACAAAGGTCCAACTGGTGTAGCCGCAGGTTTTTTTTTTTTTTTTGGACTGTGACGTCCACATTGGGGAAGACAGGAGCTTCCACATTGGGGTTTACAGGAAACCTACACACACAGACCAATATCTACTTTTCGACTCACACCACCCGCTGGAACACAAACTGAGCGTCATCAGAACTTTGCAACACAGAGCTGACAATGTGCCCAGCAGCACTCAGGCCCAACGAGAAGAACACAAACACCTGAGGGGAGCTTTAAAAACCTGTGGCTACTCCAGCCACAGGAAAATTGCCTCACTGTCAGGTGTCTGACTGTCAGACTCTTCTTTGGGGACTCGGACTCAAACACTGGGGACTCGAGACTCGACTTGGACTCGAGGTTTAGTGACTCAACGACAACACTGCCCCGTGTGACCTCCGGTGTGGTCGGGCATCCCTACAGTCACAATTGGCCGTGTCTGTAGGAGGGAAGCCGGATGTGGGTATGTGTCCTGGTCGCTGCATTAGCGCCTTCTCTGATCGGTCAGGGCGCCTGTTCAGAGGGGAGGGGAACTGGGGGGAATAGAGTGATCCTCTCACGTGCAACATCCCCCGGTGAAACTCCTCACTGTCAGGTGAAAAGAAGCGGCTGGCGACTCCACATTTATCGGAGGAGACGCTCCTGGGGAATGATAACCTAGCATAGCTTAACCAGCTACTCACCAGGCTGCTGAAGTGCCTCCGCTATTTCTCACCAACACGTAGCCTATCTCTGTTGACTGTGTCAAGGTACTCCCTCAAGGAAACGTCAGGAAGGCCGGGCTGTCTGTTGCCACCGTTACATTTCCTAAGGTTCGTACTTCCATCTGACAGTAGCAACAGCAGCGCTGCTTCTCTTTGCCGTGTTTCCACATTTGCACAAGAGAGCGCTCTGTCATCCTATTGGTTAATGTCAAAGACAACGTCGTAGATTTCAGATTAGGCAGGAAAATACAAAAAAAACAAAAAACAAAAACAAAAAACAAAACCTGACATGCTAGACTTTTTGTCATGGTGTCGTGGGGCGTCCCGGCGCCACATCACTGTTCTGTGGTGTGATGCTGGAAATTTGTCAACGATGACAAAATGGGGCTGAAGTCATGTAGTCTGAGCCAGGCATAGGAGGACTTTTGATGACGTCAGTCTCAAATTTCTATGGGCCATTATATGTACTGAATGTGTAGCTAGAATGTTGTTTACCCACAAAATAACAAACTGAACATATTAGCAGCATTTTTTTGTCAGTTTCAACTGCCCTGAACAAGGAATGTGTCTGAAATGACACCATATGCTAAATTTATATGATCTCCAAAAAAAAAAAAAAAACAGGGTAGTAGTTCATAAAAAGGTGAGTTTCCAACACGCGCCGAAAGATGGGCAGGGACTCCGCTGTCCTGACATCAATGGGGAGTTCATTCCACCACTGTGGGGCCAGGACAGAAAAGAGCCGTGACCGGGTCGATTGGCAGCAAGAGCCTCTGAGCGACGGGGCAACCAGGCGTCCCGAGGCGGCAGAATGAAGTGGTCGGGTGGGGGTGTAGAGCTTGACCATGGCCTGGAGATAGGAAGGCGCTGTTCCTTTCACTGCCCTGTAGGCTAGTACCAGAGTCTTAAACTGGATGCGAGCAGCTACTGGGAGCCAGTGTAGGGACATGAGAAGGGGAGTTATGTGGGAGAACTTAGGGCGATTGAAAACCAGACGAGCTGCAGCTTTCTGAGCAAGCTCCAGAGGTCTGATGGCCAACGCCGGGGTGCCAGCAAGGAGGAAGTTGCCGTAGTCCAGCCGGGAGATGACCAGAGCCTGGATGAGCACCTGTGCCATCTCGTCGGTGAGGAATGGGCGAATCCTCCTGATGTTATAGAGGAGAAATCTGCAGGAGCGAGGAACCGATGCAACGTTTTCAGCAAACGACAGTTGGTCGTCCAGGATCACACCCAGATTCCTCACAGTCCAATTTGGCATCACCACGGTGTTGTCAATGGTGATGGCCAACCGGTGTGGGCAACCTTTCCCCGGGAGGAACATCAGCTCTGTCTTGTCCAGATTGAGTTCAGGTGGTGTGTCGCCATCCACTCCGAGATGTCAGTCAAGCACGCAGCAAAGCGTGTCTCTACTTGTGTGTCAGAGGGAGGGAAGGACAAGATCAGCTGGGTGTCATCGGCACAACAATGGTAAGAGAAGTCATGCGAGCGAATAACAGAACCCAGGGATGTTGTGTACAGAGAGAAAAGGAGAGGACCCAGAACCGAACCCTGTGGAATGCCTGTAGTCAGTCTGCGCCCCCTGCGATCCCCTCCATGTCACCTGGTAGGAGCGACCCGTCAGGTAGTTTGCAAACATTGAGAGTGCAGAGCCTGTGACACCCAGCCCCTTGAGGATAGAGAGGAGGAACTGGTGGTTCACTGTGTCGAACGCAGCTGACAGGTCCAGGAGTATCAGGACAGAGGAGAGAGAGTTTGCTCTCGCAGAGTGCAGCGATTCTGTCACTGCAAGGAGGGCCGTCTCTGTCGAGTGACCCACCCTGAGCCCAGACTGGTTGGGGTCCAGGAGGTTGTTCTGGTGGAGGTACAAAGAAAGTTGGTTAAAGACAGCACATTCGAAAGTTTTGGATAGAAAAGGTAGAAGGGAAACTGGTCTGTAGTTTTTGACATTAGAGGGGTTAAGTGATGGTTTCTTGAGAAGGGGGGTGACTCTAGCAGTCTTGAAGGCAGATGGAAAGCATCCTGCCTGGAGGGAGGTGTTGATGAGGTGGGTTAGATAGGGGAGGAGTTCAGGTGCTATAGACTGAAAAAGAGGAGAGGGGACCGGGTCAAGGGAGCATGTGGTGGGGCGACTGGATGTGATGAAGCTTAGAACCTCGTCGGGGGAGAGGGGAGCGAGGTGGGATAGGGAGGGACAAGGAGAGGTGAAGGAGGGTGCAGAGGGTGGGATAGTGCAAGCATCACTAACCGGGTGGTGAGAAAAGGAGGATGTGATGTCATTTACCTTCTTGTCAAAGAAGTTAGCGAAGTCATCAGGGAGAAGGGAGGAAGTAGGAGGAGGAGGTGGGGGTTGAAGCAGTCTAGAGAAGGTTTCCAAGAGTTCCTTAGGATTAGAGGCAGAGGATAGGATTTGGGAGCGATAGAAGGCAGCCTTAGCAGCAGAAACGTATGGAGGAGAAAGTGGAAAGAATAGACTGGAAGTTGAGAAGGTCCTCTGGGAGTTTGCCTTTTCTCCATTTGCGCTCTGCCACTCTCAGGCTCCGTCTGTCAGTACGTAGTGAGTCGGTCAGCCAAGGGGCAGGTGGAGTTGGGCGTGCAGGCCTGGAGGTGAGGGGACAGAGATTGTACAGAGAAGAGGAGAGGGTAGAGAGAAGAAGATCAGTAGCAGTGTCAGGGGGTAGGAGAGAGAAAGATTCAGGTGTAGGGAGGATAGAGGTATCAGAGGAAGAAAGATCAGTGGTGGAGACAGAGCGGAGGTGTCTACGGGTGGAAACCATGTGGGTAGGGGAAGGGGCTGAGGCGGTGAAGAGAGGGAGAGAGAGTAGGACATGAAATAGTGGTCAGAGAGCTGGAGGGGAGTAACAGACAGATTGGAAATAGGACAGTGTCTAGTAAAGATAAGGTCCAGCTGGTTGCCGGCCTTGTGGGTAGGAGGAGAGTGTGAGAGGTGAAGGTCAAAGGAGGAGGGGAAAGAGAGAAGAGGATCTAGCTTGTTAGTGTGGATGTTGAAGTCACTGAGAAGGATAAGTGCAGAGTCATCAACAGGGAAGTGCGAGACAAGTGTGTCAAGCTCCTCCAGAAACTCACCAATGGGGCCTAATGGGCGGTACACAACCACGATGGTGAGTTTGACTGGATAAGAGACAGTAACAGCATGAAATTCAAAATAGGGTGGAGAAAATTGTGGAATAGAAACAAGAGAGTATTTCCATTTCAGGGAGATCAGCAGGCCAGTACAACCACCCCGCCTCCCAGCTCTGGAAGTGTGAGAAAAAGAGTACACACCAGACAGAGCTGTGGGTGTGGTAGTGTTTTCTGGCATGATTCAGGTCTCAGTTAGAGCAAGAAAGTTGAGGTAGAGCAAGGATGCGTAGCCTGAGATAAATTCAGCTTTCGGCACCGCAGATGGGCAATTCCAGAGCCCTCCCGTAACCACTTGCTCAACTTGAATGGAGAGAGTGGGATGGATGAGATTGGTAGGGTCACAGCGCCTACGAGTGACCCAACGTCTATGCCAGCCCTGGGAAAAGGAAAGGACAGGAATGCGAAAGAAACACATATTCTAGCTGTAGCTGTCTTGTTCTTTTTACTTACTTGTCTTATTTACATATTCTAACAGTAGCTGTTTTTAACCTAGTATGCCCTTAAATATTTCTTGTTGCCGAGCTGTTTTGACTTAGTTATCCTTTTAGCTTCTAAATATGTTCCTTGGTAACTTACTGTTTGCAATTTTAATAGTATTGTGTGAGGTATGGTAGAGTTTTACATAACGTTAGCCTCATAGGATGGATGCCTAAGTCATTTTTTATGATTTTCGGATAATAAGAAAAAACGCATTTTCATATCCACTGAGTACATTTACACTAGGCCTACAGTAAATCAAAGAAATATTAATTATCTTACCAGATAAGGAAAGAGAGAAAGCCGAGCACCAGGAGCCTTTCTTGTATGCAACTTTTTTCTTTATTTTTTTCAACGTAAAAATGCTCAAGTCACACGAGTGACTTAGGCAGATTGTCATTTTTGAATGTAAAAAGTGTTCTGATTGGCTTAGGACATAGGCACTAATCCAGGGTGATGCAGCAGCTTGAGAAGAACACATGTAGGCAGAAATCTCAATTTGGCCAAAAAATGACTTAGGCATTTATCCTATGAGGCTAACGATAAGTGACCAGTTTCTGTACAATATGCCTCTTTTCAGTGTACCTCTTTGGCCAATTGGGTGTTAAGTGGCCAGGGTGTGGCCTGCACTCATGGCAGACAATTAGCAATCAGTGTTCTTTAAATCACTGCTGCTACTTCCAAGCCTCAGGCTAACAAGCCTAGATTGAACGAAGGCTAGAGTAAACAAACGCAAGTGCGACTTTTTCAAGCCAAGACTTCGTCAAGCACGGACTGCTCTTTTTAGCTCCGGTCAGTCGTCTGTATTTTGTGGACCTAGTATAGATTAAGATCCCACTAAGAACCAGCAGCAGATGTATGGACAAAAGGACTAATATTCAAGCAGCTGGAATAAGACTAGTAGCAACTTGTTAAGCAAGAAAGACGATACTTACTCTATTCTAGATGAACCAGCAATTCAGGATCACTCCAGAAGTTAAAATGCACACTGTATCATTTCAGACTCCACTTTGACTTTCCAGCACTATTTTCTCAACTTCATAGAACAGTCTGGAATACATGCTGCCTTGGTTACTGTAGGAAATAGTCACAGTTAGGGTGATTATGTGTAGCACAGACCTCTACTTACTGAATACATAATGGAAATAACAACTGTCAAGAGGAACATTGACGCTACTAACTGCCACCAATGCCAAAGTGACCCCCCTCCCTCTCCAATGGTTGTACAACTTTCACCTTGGGGCCGTTCTGGTGGCGTAGTGGTCTGTCCCGTTGCCTACCAACACGGGGATCGGCGGTTCGAATCCCCGTGTCCGTGTTGTAGTACTCAAATCCAGGACTCGGAATCGAGTCCTGATTTCAGCACTCGTGACTCGACTTGGACTTGAGCACTGATGACTCGGACTTGGATTCGAAAACTGGGGATTCAAGACTAGACTCGGAGTCGAGGTTTAGTGACTCGACTACAACACTGATGTGTGTGCACATGCTTATGAGTGCATTTGTTTGGCTACTGTGTCACAAAGTAAATAAAATCCCTTTGAAATGGTGACAGCTGCATCATTTTTGTTTCATGTAGTCCTTTATTTGCATGTCCGTTTTTTTACGGTGCCAGAGTGAAGCACTGGAGTCCATCTTGGAACCCAACTCAGACTCAACCTTGATCACTCGGACTCGGACTCAGGTAATAGGGACTTGACTCTTACTCGACTCAGACTCTTCTTTGGGAACTCGGACTCAAACACTTGAGACTCGAGACTCGACTTGGACTCGAGGTTTAGTGACTCGACGACAACACTGCCCCGTGTTACCTTCGGCTTGGTTGGGCATCCCTACAGATACAATTGGCCGTGTCTGCGGGTGGGAAGCCGGATGAGGGTATGTGTCCTGCTCACTGAACTAGCGCCTCCTCTGGTCGGTTGAGGCGCCTGTTCAGAGGGGAGGGGGAACGGGGGGAATGGCATGATCCTTCCACGTGCTAAGTCACCCTGGTGAAACTCCTCACTGTCAGGTGAAAAGAAGCGACTGGCGACTCCACATGTATCGGAGGAGGCATGTGGTAGTCTGCAGCCCTCCCCGGCTCAGTAGAGGAGGTGGAGCAGTGACCGCGATGGCTCAGAATAGTGGGGTAATGGGTCGGATATAATTGGAGAGAAAAAAAAAGGGGGGGGGGGATTTTAAAAAAAAATCATCTTGGGCACATGTTTTGTGAAGACAAAAATTCCTCATGAGCAATGCCCCAAAAACAAGATAATAATATAAATCAATCTTACATAGCACATTTCTAACACTCAAAGTCGCTTTACAATAAACAGGGTGAAACAAGACAACAGATAAACATAGCACAAACATAAAGGGGTGGATAGGAAGTTGGGGGGGGTTACGAGAGGGAGAAGTGGCATCCACACACAATCTGATCCCCTGATTTGAAATGACAACATAATGCCACATCATGAAAAATGCAGTACCTGCCTGACAGGTGTAGCTGGCACCACCATGCTGGTGTTGGGGACAGGTACACTTGGCACGTCACAAAATATATGATAATCCTGGCGGAAAACAGCAGTTATGTTTATTCATGATGGGTAATAAGGACTCCACCCTCCTGGGGTACAACAAGGTGTATTAATTAAATGCTTTATGCTGACAACAAAAAAAAGAATGGTTACACATCCAAAATATGCTGACAGACAAACAACCTCATTGGCTGCCACAAGCTAAGCTTGCTGACAGTTTACTGAACGGTTGTGTCAGTTTCATATATGTGACATGCTGACTTGACCTACACTCTTATGGTTTCACTTATTTAAGTGCACGGGTGGGAAGCATTGTGACACTGGTGCCTTACAGCAAGAGGGTCCACCTGTGTGGAGTTCTCCCTGTTTTATTGGTTTCCACTACTGCTGGGATATATGGGAAATATGATGCCCATAACAACAGTAAGATATTTTACACGATTTTAAGAATCCAGCTGAGGTTTACCACATTGAACCGTTTGGTATTGTAGTGTATAAAATCAAAACTACTCTGTAAATACCTAAAAACACCAGGTAAGAGATTCTACTGATCATTAATTTAGACAACAAAATGGAGCATCACCATGTTACAGCATCCAAACTTCAACCTAATAGAATACCAGTGAAAGATGATTAATGGTCAGATTTCATTATGGCCAAACTCTAATTTCTTCTAGGTACTCAGGTGTCCTCTTACAGTCTAAAGACATGATTTTTAGGTGAATAGGAGTCTCTAAATTGTCTCTTGGTGTGTAGGGGACTGTGTGTGGGGTCCAGTGATGACCTGGTGACCTGTCCTGGGCACCTCCCTGCCTTCAGCCCGATGCCTGCTTCCACAGATTCCTGCACCCTGCAACCCTAAATTAGTTCAAGTGGGTACAGATGATGGATGGGTGGAGAAAAATACAAGGCAAAGTGTTGACTACCAGCAGCGGTGTGTGTTTCAAACCACCACAGTCGTCCACTACTTCCTGCGGTCTGACAGCAGAGACCTGTTCCAAGTTGACCCGAAGAGGCAGCAGCAGTTTGAAATTGAATCCTCTGTCTGTCCATCCTGAAACAAATGACTGTACAAAATAAAATCTTTGCGTGTATCATTTTGTTAGATGATGTGCATGTACTGGCTAATGAATCAAAAGGGTAAGTTAGAGAATGAGAGGCTGAGTGAAGCGATAACAGGTCACTTAACGTATTCCACGCAACGCTAGCTAATATGACATGTCTGGCATTGTCGTGTAATAGTTGGGTAAAAAAACAAAAATTATTTCATGAGACTAAACACCACACTACTAGATTAGTTAACTCTTAACTACAATGGCGTTACTAGTTAATGCAAACGCTGATTCCTTAACCACGATTTTCTAGATAGATCATCTTCTTCTTTCAGCTTGTTCCATTTCTCTTACTTTACTATTAACTAATAATAATAATTTGATAACTTCTCAGGGGTCGCCACAGTGGATTTTATACTTTCCATCGGTACCCTGTGAGGGCACAGCACCAACGGCGGCCGTTGTTAACCCGGGCCTCAACTCATCCCGCATGAGCCTCGACCGATCCGGTATGGTCTTGTCAATCCGCATAATGATTTGGCAAAAATGTACATCGGATGCCCTTCCTGACACAACCACTAACCCTATGGACAGGGGCACAGGTAAAGTGCTGGATGGCACCCCAGTATTCATGGACTTGCATCCCATGCCTGTCGCCAATCTGCCTGATCTCCCTCTTCTGATGACGGTCTGGAATCATCAGCTCTGAGACTGGATGACTGGGAACAGTGAACACAGAGGTATACGTAAAACAGTGAAATAGTAAACATCCTCAAATATGTGTTAATCAATGGAAATACCTTAGTCTTGTCAATCTTATAAATAATGAACCAGGAACACTTTGTCATTTTTACTTCATGCACTTGCGTACATGAAAAGAGACAAAATGCAGTTTCACCCAGCCCACAGCAGTATAACACAAAGACAAAAACATCCAAAAACTACAAGAACACACATACCCAAACTAACACATATCCAAACTAACACACATAACCAAACACATATAGCCAAACTAACACATATATCCAAACTAACACACAAATACAAACTAACAATATAGACAAATTAACACATATAGCCAAACTAAACAAAAAAATCACTGTCCAAGGGAACGAACACCAGCCAGGATGAATGTCGGAACCGCCGGTCTGCGTGGGTTAGCAGTTAGCTTGGCCTACCCCGCTTCCGCGTCCTGTCAGACCAGAGCTTCTTCTTCGGGCGCTGCCACAGGCATGGGCCGTGGTCCCCGGGCTCACCGGACGAAGCAGACCAAGGCCTCCCAGCCGATTCAGCGCCAGCTAACCCCGGGCAGACACCCTCGACAAACCTCCCCGCACTTCTAACGACATCAAAAGTACAAGTCAATGCCAGCTGAGGCCGCCGCAAGACCGCCCTCGGTCTTAACGGAACTAGTGCTCTGCATGGGCTAGCAGTTAGCTTAGCCTGCCCCGCTCCCCCAGCCGATCCAGAGCCAACTCTCCCTGCCATCAAATGAAGACAAAACTTAGAAGCAGGCATGGACAAAGACACTGCATAGACGGTACTGAGTGAGGTCGCCGCAAATGTTTATAATAGAAAATAAATATAAAGAAACAAATACATATAATAATAATAATAATAATGCCCAGTGAAAGGTTTTCTAGCTAGTTAACGTTTCCTTATTAACTAGGTTAGCTAACTAGCTAAAGCGTAAAGTCCGACTGGCCAGGTTATCGTTTCTTTGAGTATACCAAAATGTATTGTTTCCCTTCCACCTCCAAAATAATTTCAGGTAAATTCTCAAATGTGCTGCTCACTTTTACGATACTGAATGCACTTTGTCCTTCATGTACGGCGTCATCGAAAAAACAGATTGCAGACGTAAGTGGGGAACACTGTCAGGTCGGCGTGGACAGAAAGACTGGGTGCTGGGAAAGTACGTGATCTGATTGGTGCGTGTACTAGAAGCACCTGCCAGCCAATGAAATGTGTTGGAACGTCACGGCAGGCGCATAAGTAAGAATGCAGCACGCACCTGCCGTCACTAGCGGAAAGAATTGAGACGATAGTTACAGAAAGATATTTAGCAGCAGAGCGTTATAAGTCGAGACGATAGTTACAGAAAGATATTTAGCAGCAGAGTGTTATAAGTTGAGATGATAGTTACAGAAAGATATTTAGCAGCAGAGCGTTATAAGTCCCTCCCCATCCTGCAGGTAGTTGAAGAGCTCAAGAGGGGACGGGTCTCTCCATCACCAGGATCAGATCTTGGTCCACCTCAAACCAGTCAAGCAGAGTTACAGCTGCATTTTTACCTATCGCTGCCAGTTGACCTCCTACAAGGAACAGCAGCATCACCTCCAGGGGGCAATGCCTCAAATCCCTATCAACATTCTGAGAAACAAAGAGTTGTAATGAGTGGCTGAGGAACACACCACCCCTAACCCTAACCCATGGGGACCAATGAAAATGAGACAGAAACTAATAGTGAAACAAGGCAGTGAAATGTGATGAGAGCTTGTGGACTGTAAGACAGGTTTGGGTAAATAACTAGACTCACAGTAACAGATGAGTAATAGAGGTGTTGTGTTTTAAATATGCATCACATACAATGTGCACACGTGCTGCTAATGAAAGAACACTAAGGTCTGAAATGATCTTGATGTTTCAAGTCTGATGAGGACACACGTCACATTACCATTGAGATGGTGGTTGCTTTTTCCAGAGGAATGTGTTTTATAGCCCCCCCCCCACACACACACACACACACACTGGTTAAACATCTAGTGAGGATATGCTGAATGGAAACTGCGTATATTATTGTGTTTGTATGCATTTGCTCTTATACGTTTGTGTGTGTGAGTGTGTGTGTAGAGGTCTTACAGGTAAGTCGTCTTTGCGACAGCCAGCATACACGGATCCAAATCTTCCTTCGCCCAACTGTTGCAGCTCCTCATACTTGGTGTAAAGTGTTTTGTTGCAAAATGAAAAAGAAAAAGAGTAACCGGTTGTGGACGCTGTTGCAGCTAGCGCTCCTGGGGAATGATAACCTAGCATAGCTTAACCAGCTACTCACCAGGCTGCTGAAGTGCTCCGCTATTTCTCACCAACACGTAGCCTATCTTTGTTGACTGTGTCATGGTGCTCCCTCAAGGAAACGTCAGGAAGGCCGGGCTGTCTGTTGCCACCATTACATTTCCTCAGGTTCGTACTTCCATCTGACAGTAGCAACAGCAGCGCTGCTTCTCTTTGCCGTGTTTCCACATGTGCACCAGAGAGCACTCTGTCATCCTATTGGTCAATGTCAAAGACAACGTCGTAGATGTCAGATTAGGCAGGAAAATACAAAAAAAAAAAAAAAAAACCAGAAAAAAAAAACCTGACATGCTAGACTTTTTGTCACGGTGTCGTGGGGCGTCCCGGCGCCACATCACTGTTCTTTGATTACGTCACACTACATGGAGTAAAGATGCCCGTTCGTCATTCATAATTTTCAGCCCGATGCTGGAAATTTGTCGAAGATGACAAAATGGGGTTGAAGTCATGTAGTCTGATCCAGGCATAAGAGGACTTTTGATGACGTCAGTCTCACATTTCTATGGGCCATTATATGTATTGAATGTGTAGCTAGAATGTTGTTTACCCACAAAATAACAAACTGAACATATTAGCATTTTTTTTGTCAATTTCAATTGCCCTGAACAAGGAATGTGTCCGAAATGACACCATATGCTAAATTTATATGATCTCCAAAAAAAAAAGAAAAAAAGTTTCAACAGAATAAATGAACTCACGTTTGTTTTTGAAGTTGCCGTTCTCACATGAGTGTTGCTGTTCTGTGTTGTGGTATTGGTTTGCTCTTTGCAGGAGTTACTTTGAGAGGCTCCAAACAAATCACCTCATCTGAGTTTGCCCGAGGTGACTAAAATTCCAACAGTAAATTACAGGTCATATGTATTACAAATACCTTTGAAGACAAACCTGTTAATAGTTGTTTTTTTTTCCTCCACCGAGCTATGTTTTCTACCTTCATGGCTACTGTTTCTGCTTTTTGATTAGTGTTCGACCGGGTAGATTAGCAGTCTATTCCGCTGCCTACCAACACAGTTTGAATCAGAGCTGTGGAGAAAACTGTAAATATCAATCCAAGTGTCATTTGTCCTCTTTCCCCAGACAAACGATGGAGTTTCTCAAATCTTCCTTTTCACTGATCTGTTCCTCCAGCTTTATGCGGACACTTTCATTTCCAAACTGTAAAAAACACTTACTTTAACAAACACAACCACACCAAAGGGGTCAGTGTAAGCCATGTGACTATAGAGTATTATCAACCTTCCCCTCATATGAGGGAGTAAAAAGTGAGAAAGGTCAGGTGATGCACACACCTGCAATTCTTGAAAGACTTCGTGCTGAGTTTCAATTGTTCTTTTGCTTCCTTGAAATCTCCTGTCATTTTGTATTACAGTACATTATATTACATTACAGTCATTTAGCTGACGCTTTTATCCAAAGCAACTTACAATAAGTGCATTTAACATAGGAAATCAGGAGAACTACTAGTCATCAGAGGTCATAAGTGCATCTAAACAAGCATCTAAGAGCAAAACCAGTGCTAAAGTAAAAGTGCAAGAAGGAGTTTTTTTTTTTAATGAGTGCAAACAATACGTGCTAAGAACAAGTAACAGGGTAGTAGTTCATGAAGAGGTGAGGTTTTCAACATGCGCCAAAGATGGGCAGCGACTCCGCTGTCCTGACATCAGTGGGGAATTCATTTCACCACTGTGGGGCCAGGACAGAAAAGAGCCGTGACTGGGTCGATCGGCAGCAAGAGCCTCTGAGCGACGGGGCAACCAGGCGTCCCGAGGCGGCAGAACGAAGTGGTCGGGCGGGGGTGTAGGGCTTGACCATGGCCTGGAGATAGGAAGGCGCTGTTCCTTTCACTGCCCTGTAGGCTAGCACCAGAGTTTTAAACTGGATGCGAGCAGCTACTGGGAGCCAGTGTAGGGACATGAGAAGGGGAGTTGTGTGGGAGAACTTAGGGCGGTTGAACACCAGGCGAGCTGCAGCTTTCTGAACAAGCTCCAGAGGTCTGATGGCTGACGCAGGGGCGCCAGCAAGGAGGAAGTTGCCGTAGTCCAGCCGGGAGATGACCAGAGCCTGGATGGGCACCTGTGCCATCTTGTCGGTGAGGAATGGGCAAATCTTCCTGATGTTATAGAGGAGAAATCTGCAGGAGCGAGCTACCGATGCAACGTTTTCAACAAACGATAGTTGGTCGTCAAGGATTACGCCCAGATTCCTCACAGTCCGATTTGGCATCACCACGGTGTTGTCAATGGTGATGGCCAGGTCTCGGTGTGGGCAACCTTTCCCCGGGAGGAACATCAGCTCTGTCTTGTCCAGATTGAGCTTCAGGTGGTGTGTCGCCATCCACGCCGAGATGTCAAGCAAGCATGCAGCAATGCGTGTCTCTACTTGTGTGTCAGAGGGAGGGAAGGACAAGATCAGCTGGGTGTCATCGACAGAACAGTGGTAAGAGAAGTCACGCGAGCGAATAACAGAACCCAGGGATGTTGTGTACAGGGAGAAAAGGAGAGGACCCAGAACCGAACCTTGTGGAATGCCTGTAGTCAGTCTGCGAGGCTCCGACACAGATCCCCTCCATGTCACCTGGTAGGAGCGACCCGTCAGGTGGGTTGCAAACATTGAGAGTGCAGAGCCTGTGACACCCAGCCCCTTGAGGGTAGAGAGGAGGAACTGGTGGTTCACTGTGTCGAACGCAGCTGACAGGTCCAGGAGTATCAGGACAGAGGAGAGAGAGTTTGCTCTCGCAGAGTGCAGCGATTCTGTCACTGCAAGGAGGGCCATCTCTGTCGAGTGACCCACCCTGAGCCCAGACTGGTTGGGGTCCAGGAGGTTGTTCTGGTGGAGGTACAAAGAAAGTTGGTTAAAGACAGCACTTTCGAAAGTTTTGGATAGAAAGGGTAGAAGGGAATCTGGTCTTTAGTTTTTGACATCAGAGGGGTTAAGTGAGGGTTTCTTGAGAAGGGGGGTGACTCTAGCAGTCTTGAAGGCAGATGGAAAGCATCCTGCCTGGAGGGAGGTGTTGATGAGGTGGGTTAGATAGGGAAGGAGTTCAGGTGCTATAGACTGAAGAAGAGGGGAGGGGACCGGGTCAAGGGAGCATGTGGTGGGGCGACTGGATGTGATGAGGTTTAGAACCTCGTCGGGGGAGAGGGGAGCGAGGTGGGATAGGGTGGGACATGGAGAGGTGAAGGAGGGTGCAGAGGGTGGGATAGTGCAAGCATCATTAACTGGGTGGTGAGAAAAGGAGGATGTGATGTCATTTACCTTCTTGTCAAAGAAGTTAGCGAAGTCATCAGGAAGTAGGAGGAGGAGGTGGGGGTTGAAGCAGTCTAGAGAAGGTTTCCAAGAGTTCCTTAGGATTAGAGGCAGAGGATAGGATTTGGGAGCGATAGAAGGCAGCCTTAGCAGCAGAAAGGGAGGAGGAGAAAGTGGAAATAAGAGACTGGAAGTTGAGAAGGTCCTCTGGGAGTTTGCCTTTTCTCCACTTGCGCTCTGCCACTCTCAGGCTCCGTCTGTCAGTACGTACTGAGTCGGTCAGCCAAGGGGCAGGTGGAGTTAGGCGTGCAGGCCTGGAGGTGAGGGGACAGAGATTGTACAGAGAAGAGGAGAGGGTAGAGAGAAGAAGATCAGTAGCAGTGTCAGGGGGTATGAGAGAGAAAGATTCAGGTGTAGGGAGGATAGAGGTAACAGAGGAAGAAAGATCAGTGGTGGAGAGAGAGCGGAGGTGTCTACGGGTGGAAACCATGTGGGTAGGGGAAGGGGCTAAGAGGGGTGAAGAGAGAGAGAGAGAGAGAGAGAGAGAGAGAGAGAGAGAGAGAGAGAGAGAGAGAGAGAGAGAGAGAGAGAGAGAGAGAGAGAGAGAGAGAGAGAGAGAGAGAGAGAGAGAGAGAGAGAGAGAGAGAGAGAGAGAGAGAGAGAGAGAGAGAGAGAGAGAGAGAGAGAGAGAGAGAGAGAGAGAGAGAGAGAGAGAGAGAGAGAGAGAGAGAGAGAGAGAGAGAGAGAGAGAGAGAGAGAGAGAGAGAGAGAGAGAGAGAGAGAGAGAGAAGGACATGAAATAGTGGTCAGAGAGCTGGAGGGGAATAACAGACAGATTGGAAATAGGACAGTGTCTAGTAAAGATAAGGTCTAGCTGGTTGCCGGCCTTGTGGGTAGGAGGAGAGTGTGAGAGGTGAAGTTCAAAGGAGGAGAGGAAAGAGAGAAGAGGATCTAGCTTGTTAGTGTGGATGTTAAAGTCACCGAGAAGGATAAGTGCAGAGTCATCCACAGGGAAGTGCGAGACAAGTATGTCAAGCTCCTCCAGAAACTCACCAAGGGGGCATGGTGGGCGGTACACAACCACGATGGTGAGTTTGACTGGATAAGAGACAGTAACAGCATGAAATTCAAAAGAGGGCGGAGAAAATTGTGGAATAGAAACAAGAGAGTATTTCCATTTCAGGAAGATCAGCAGGCCAGTACCACCATCCCGCCTCCCAGCTCTGGAAGTGTGAGAAAAAGAGTACACACCAGACAGAGCTGCGGGTGTGGTAGTGTTTTCTGGCATGATCCAGGTCTCAGTTAGAGCAAGAAAGTTGAGGTAGAGCAAGGATGCGTGGCCTGAGATAAATTCAGCTTTCGGCACCGCAGACGGGCAACTCCAGAGCCCTCCCGTAACCACTTGCTCAACTTGAGTGGAGAGAGTGGGATAGATGAGATTGGTAGGGTCACAGCGCCTACGAGTGACCCAACGTCTATGCCAGCCCCGGGAAGAGGAAAGGACAGGAATGCGAAAGAAACACATAGTCTATACTAGGTCCACAAAATACAGATGACTGACCGGATCTAAAAAGAGCAGTCCATGCTTGACGAAGTCTTGGCTTGAAAAAGTCGCACTTGCATTTGTTTACTCTAGCCTTCGTTCAATCTAGGCTTGTTTGCCTGAGGCTCGGAAGTAGCAGCAGTGATTTAAAGAACACTGATTGCTAATTGTCTGCCATGAGTGCAGGCCACACCATGGCCACTTAACACCCAATTGGCCAAAGAGGTACACTGAAAAGAGGCCTATTGCCCAGTAACTGGTCACTTGTGTAAAACTCTATCAAACCTCACACAATACTATTAAAACTGCAAACAGCAAGTTACCAAGGAATATATTTATAAGCTAAAAGGATAACTAAGTCAAAACAGCTAGGCAACAAGAAACATTTAAGGGCATACTAGGTTAAAAACAGCTACAGTTAGAATAAGTAAATAAGACAAGTAAGTAAATAGAACAAGACAGCTACAGCTAGAATAAGATCCCACTAAGAACCAGCAGCAGATGTATAGACAAAAGGACTAATACTCAGGCAGCTGGAATAAGACTAGTAGCAACTTGTTAAGCAAGAAAGATGATACTTACTCTATTCTAGAAGAACCAGCAATTCAGAATCACTCCAGAAGTTAAAATGCACACTGTATCATTTCAGACTCCACTTTGACTTTCCAGCACTATTTTCTCAACTTCATGGAACAGTCTGGAATACATGCTGCCTTGGTTACTTTTGGGAAATAGTCACAGTTAGGGAGATTATGTTTAGCATAGACCTCTACTTACTGCACACATACTGGAAATAACAACCTGTCAAGAGGAACATTGATGCTACTAACTGCTACCAATAACAAAGTGACCCCCCTCCCTCTCCACTTTCATCTTGGGGGCGTTCTAGTGGCGTAGTGGTCTGTCCCGTTGCCTACCAACACGGGGATCAGCGGTTCGAATCCCCGTGTCAGTGTTGTAGTACTCAAGTCCAGGACTCGGACTCGAGTGCTGATTTTCAGGACTCGTGACTCAACTTGGACTTGAGGACTGATGACTCAGACTTGGACTCGAAAATTGGGGATTCAAGACTAGACTTGGACTCGAGGTTTAGTGACTCGACTACAACACTGATGTGTGTGCACATGCTTGTGAGTGCATTTGTTTGGCTACTGTGTCACAAAGTAAATAAACTCCCTTTGAAATGGTGACAGCTGCGTCATTTTTGTTTCATGTAGTCCTTTTTTATTTGCATGTCAGCTTTTTTACACTGCGAAAGTGGAGCACTGAGTCCATCTTGGAACCCAACTCAAACGCAACCTTGATGACTCGGACTCAGGTAATAGGGACTTGACTCTGACTCGACTCAGACTCTTCTTTGAGAACTCGGACTCAAACACTTGAGACTCGAGACTCGACTTGGACTCGATGTTTAGTGACTCGAAGACAACACTGCCCCGTGTTACATTCGGCTTGGTTGGGCATCCCTACAGATACAATTGGCCGTGTCTGCGGGTGGGAAGCCGGATGAGGGTATGTGTCCTGCTCACTTAACTAGTGCCTCCTCTGGTCGGTTGAGGCGCCTGTTCAGAGGGGAGGGGGAACGGGTGGAATGGCGTGATCCTTCCACGTGCTAAGTCACCCTGGTGAAACTCCTCACTGTCAGGTGAAAAGAAGCGACTGGCGACTCCACATGTATTGGAGGAGGCATGTGGTAGTCTGCAGCCCTCCCATGATCAGTAGAGGGGGTGGAGCAGCGACCGCGATGGCTCAGAATACTGGGGTAATGGGCCGTATACAATTGGAGAGAAAAAGGGGGGGGGGATTTAAAAAAACAAAAAAAAACAAAAAATTCATCTTGGGCACATGTTTTGTGAAGACAAAAATTCCTCATGAGCAATGCCCCAAAAACAAGATAATAATATAAATCAATCTTACATAGCACATTTCTAACACTCAAAGTCGCTTTACAATAAACAGGGTGAAACAAGACAACAGATAAACATAGCACAAACATACAGGGGTGGATAGGAAGTTGTGGGGGGGGGGGGTTACGAGAGGGAGAAGTGGCATCCACACACAATGTGATCCCCTGATTTGAAATGACAACATAATGCCACATCATGAAAAATGCAGTACCTGCCTGGCAGGTGTAGCTGGCACCACCATGCTGGTGTTGGGGACAGGTACACTTGGCACGTCACAAAATATATGATAATCCTGGCGGAAAACAGCAGTTATGTTTATTCATGATGGGTAATAATGACTCCACCCTCCTGGGGTACAACAAGGTATATTAATTAAATGCTTTATGCTGACAACAAAGAAAAGAATGGTTACACATCTAAAATATGCTGACAGACAAACAACCTCATTGGCTGCCACAAGCTAAGCTTGCTGACAGTTTACTGAACGGTTGTGTCAGTTTCATATATGTGACATGCTGACTTGACCTACACTCTTATGGTTTCACTTATTTAAGTGCAGGGGTGGGAAGCATTGTGATACTGGTGCCTTACAGCAAGAGGGTCTTGGGTGCAATTCCAGTCCACCTGTGTGGAGTTCTCCCTGTTTTATTGGTTTCCTCTACTGCTGGGATATATGGGAAATATGTTGCCCATAACAACAGTAAGATATTTTACACAATTTTAAGAATCCAGCTGAGGTTTACCACATTGAACCGTTTGGTATTGTAGTGTATAAAATCAAAACTACTCTGTAAATACCTAAAAACACAAGGTAAGAGATTCTACTGATCATTAATTTAGACAACAAAATGGAGCATCACCATGTGACAGCATCCAAACTTCAACCTAATAAAATATCAGTGAAAGATGATTAATGGTCAGATTTCATTATGGCCAAACTCTAATTTCCTCTAGGTACTCAGGTGTCCTCTTACAGTCTAAAGACATGATTTTTAGGTGAATAGGAGTCTCTAAATTGTCTCTTGGTGTAAATGGTGTGTAGGGGACTGTGTGTGGGGTCCTGTGATGGCCTGGTGACCTGTCCTGGGCACCTCCCTGCCTTCAGCCCGATGCCTGCTTTCACAGATTCCTGCACCCTGCAACCCTAAATTACATCAAGTGGGTACAGATGATGGATGGGTGGAGAAAAATACAAGGCAAAGTGTTGACTACATCGTGTTTTTCAAACCACCACAGTCATCCACTACTTCCTGCGGTCTGACAGCAGAGACCTGTTCCGAGCTGACCCGAGGAGGCAGCAGCAGTTTGAAATTGAATCCTCTGTCTCTGTCCATCCTGAAACAAATGACTGTACAAAATAAAATCTTTGCGTGTATCATTTTGTTAGATGATGTGCATGTATTGGTTAATGAATCAAAAGGGTAAGTTAGAGAATGAGAGGCTGAGTGAAGCTATAACAGGTCACTTAACGTATTCCACTCAACGCTAGCTAATATGACATGTCTGGCATTGTCGTGTAATAGTTGGGTAAAAAACAAAAAATATTTCATTAGACTAAACACCACACTACTAGATTAGTTAACTCTTAACTACAATGGCGTTACTAGTTAATGCAAACGCTGATTCCTTAACCCAGGTTTTCTAGATAGATCATCTTCTTCTTTCAGCTTGTTCAATTTCTCTTACTTTACTATCACCTAATAATAATAATAATTTGTTAACTTCTCAGGGGTCGCCACAGTGGATTTTATACGTTCCATCGGTACCCTGTGAGGGCACAGCACCAATGGCGGCCGTTGTTAACCCGGGCCTCAACTCATCCCGCATTGAGCCTCGACCGATCCGGTATGGTCTTGTCAATCCGCATAATGATTTGGTAAATATGTACGTCGGATGCACTTCCTGACACAACCACTAACCCTATGGATGGGGGCACAGGTAAAGTGCTGGATGGCACCCCAGTATTGATGGACTTGCGTCCCATGCCTGTCGCCAATCTGCTTGATCTCCCTCTTCTGATGACGGTCTGGAATCATCAGCTCTGAGACTGGATGACTGGGAACAGTGAACACAGAGGTATACGTAAACAGTGAAATAGTAAACATCTTCAAATATGTGTAAATCAATGGAAATACCTCAGTCTTGTCAATCTTATAAATAATGCCTTTAGGAACCAGGAACACTTTGTCATTTTTACTTCATGCACTTGCGTACATGAAAAGAAACAAAATGCAGTTTCCCCCAGCCCACAGCAGTACAACACAAAGACAAAAACGCATCCAAAAACTACAAGAACACACATACCCAAACTAACACACATATCCAAACTAACACACATAACCAAACACATATAGCCAAACTAACACAAAAATAAAAACTAACACACATAGCCAAATTAACACATATAGCCAAACTAAACAAAAAAATCACTGTCCAAGGGAACGAACACCAGCCACTATGAATGTCGGAACCGCTGGTCTGCATGGGTTAGCAGTTAGCTTGGCCCGCCCCGCTTCCGCGTCCTGTCAGACCACCCTCAGAGTTTCTTCTTCGGGCGCTGCTACAGGCATTGGCCGTTGTCCCCGGGCTCACCAGACGAAGCAGATCAAGGTGTCCAAGCCGATTCAGTGCCAGCTAACCCCGGGCAGACACCCTCGACAAACCTCCCCGCACTCCAAACGACATCAAAAGTACAAGTCAGTGTCAGGTGAGGCCGCCGCAAGACCGCCCTCGGTCTTATCGGTACTAGTGGTCTGCATGGGCTAGCAGTTAGCTTAGCTTGCCCCGCTCTCCCTGCCATCAAATGAAGACAAAACTTAGAAGCAGGCATGGACAAAGACACTGCATAGACGGTACTGAGTGAGGTCGCCGCAAATGTTTATAATAGAAAATAAATATAAAGAAACAAATACATATAATAATAATAATAACAATGCCCAGTGAAAGGTTTTCTAGCTAGATAACGTTTTCTTATTAGCTAGGTTAGCTAACTAGCTAAAGCGTAAACTCCGCCTGGCCAGGTTACCGTTTCTTTGAGTATACCAAAATGTAATGTTTCCCTTCCACCTCCAAAATAATTTCAGGTAAATTCTCAAAAGTGCTGCTCACTTTTACGATACTGAATGCACTTTGTCCTTCACGTACGGCGTCATCGAAAAAACAGATTGCGGACGTAAGTGGGGCACACTGTCAGGTGGGCGTGGACAGAAAGATCGGGTTCTGGGAAAGTTCGTAATGTGATTGGTGCGTGTACTAGACGCACCTGCCAGCCAATGAAATGTGTTGGAACGTCACGGCAGGCGCATAAATAAGAATGCAGCACGCACCTGCCGTCACTAGCGGAAAGAATTGAGACGGTAGTTACAGAAAGATATTTAGCAGCAGAGCGTTATAAGTTGAGAGGATAGTTACAGAAAGATATTTAGCAGCAGAGCGTTATAAGTTGAGAGGATAGTTACAGAAAGATATTTAGCAGCAGAGCGTTATAAGTCGAGACGATAGTTACAGAAAGATATTTAGCAGCAGAGCGTTATAAGGACATAACAGCAGATCTTTTAGAAGATGCCGGCAACGAATCTTGGGGTAATACTTGACGCTAACCTCAGTTGTGATAATCAAATCATAAATGTTGTTCAGTCATGATTTCTCCAGCTCAAGCGAACCTCCAACATTAGGTCATTTTTATCAAATGCCGATCTGCAAAATTATCTATTCTCGGCTTGACTATGGGTTATTCTCATATTACGCCTCATATCACGTGACGGCAACATTCATAGGATACCGTGTTGTTCTCACTGCGCGATGCTAAACGTTTTCTAAACAGTCAGAGTGGACAGAATCTGTTTCAAGGTTGGATTCATACTGAATACCTATCGTCGTTCGATATTTTACAAAAAAAGAAAAAATTCTGCGCCGTTTTTTGTTGCTCCAATCGAGCTGAGCACTTTATTCTGGTATCAGCAAGGGCTCCCTCCACCGTCTGCAGTTGCTACAAGACAACGCTGCTCCGCTCATTACTGGGACAAGGAGGCATGACCATATCACTCCTGTGCTTGCCTCCCTACATTGGCTCCCTGTTATTTCTCGAATTGATTTTAAATTTATATTGCTCACTTTTAAGGCTTTAAATGGTCTTTCTCGTTTATTGACCTGGTATACACCCGCTCGACCATTAAGATCCACAGATGGAGCCCTGCTGGTTATTACAAGGTCTCGGTTTGTTACAAAGGGTGATGGGGCTTTTACTGTTAGAGCCCTCACACTGGAACTATCTTGCTGTTGAACTGAGACAAACCGAGTCTCTAGCTTCTTTTAAATCTCGTTTTAAAACTTTTTTTTATGAAAGCTTTTACAAATGTTTGTTTTTAATTTATATTTTTACTCTTACTTATTAGGTATTGCTCTTATTTTTGCCTTGTCTGGTTTTATTTCTTTGTAAATCACTTTGTAACATTGTTTTAGAAAAGTGCTATATAAATTATTATTCTTATTATCACAGCAGCATGACCATCCATCAAGCAGTCAGGCACCGGTGTGCAAGAGAATGGCGCCCCCCTCCAAGCCACGGGATGAGTACGACAGGCGTCATGTTTTTGAGGAGGAGGATCCCACCACCCCCTTCCTTGATGAGGAGCCACCGGCGGCTCATCGTTCCCCTCTCGACGACCAGTCACAGCAGCCTGAGCATTCGAGAACCAAGTCTGAAGGCAAAAACATGCCAACTAAGAATTGTCAGACAAAGCAGCCAAGACACAAGCCTGGAGGCAAGCAAATAACTGTGCAGGGAGGCAACAGGATACAGGTGAGTCGCCCTAGACCTGAACAGTACTGCTGACCCTAAAAGATGAAGTAACCTAGCCTAAATAACAAACCTGCTAACTAAACAGCGTTTGCATCAAGCAGCAGTCATTGTATGAAGACAGTATGCCATAATCAAAAATTTTAGATGACATCAAATGAGGTGTATGTTAAAAACTAGTGTTGGCTAAGACATGAGTACAAAGGGTAGCTATTTTAAAGGCAGAATATGTAGACATTTCCTAAAACAAAAACAACACAAAAACAAAAAAACGTGTCGACTGTCGTGGCAATTATTTAATTCCACTCTGACATGAAATGAGGAGCAAGACAAAAATCTTACAGTATTGTCACACAATTTTAATATATATTAAATGAACAGACACACAAGCTCAGATGCTTGTGCGTGCCTTGATCTCGGGGCACACCATCTTTTTACGATGCAGCAGAACCATGCCCGTTGTTTCCCTTCTCATGAAGAGGAGGTGGCTTCCACCACAATGATATGTACCCAGAGTCTCTTCCTCATCCTGTCTTGGAAGAGACAACTTATCTTGGTGAACTGTCCCCCTAGTGGGTAACAGAACTTGTATATTGTTCAAAGGGGTTATAGGTCAGGTCTTCCCTCGTCCTTATCTTCTGCCAGGACCACTTCCTGTGACACTCAAGTGCGCTTCCCACACATTCCTCTTATCAGGCCCTTACCATGTTTACACAGAAGAGGCACTTTTAACACCACCCTTGTCCTGCTACACATGAGCCCTCAGGCATCCATTCAGACAATGTAAACACAGTATAGCTGATCTGTGGTCAAAGACTAAAAGTAAGCAACGTATATATGAATTGCCCTCACAGACTCATACAAACATAATCCCTCTCAATCACCAATTATGTCCGACCAACTAGACGTGTGGTGGTGTCTATTGTGCTGTTCTTGTTGTGTTTATACCCTGTTTTGAGTGTTAAGTGTGTACAGACTGTGAAAGCAAATGGCCTATATAAAGGACACCAGTAAAGAATGAATCTGAACCTGGAATGTGAGTTATATGAAATTGTTTGGTCTTACAGATTGATGAGAGAGAGCAGATGACGAACACACACTCACAGCATAATGAGAAAGAAGAGAAGAAGGGGAGCTCATTTCACAAGACCCAGCACATGAGCACCCGACTGCAAAGCCGGGAAGAAATGTCTCGACTCATTGATGAGCTCCAAACCAGGAACCTCAGCCAGCAAGAAATACTCAGGGAGAAAGAGGCCAACCTGAAGAGCTGTGATGAAGAAAGACGTCTTCTAAAAAGGGAGAGACGCCAGGTGGAGCAGGCCATTGAGGAACGGGGTCTCCTCAACCCTAAAATTGTGCAGAGAGCATTTGACAAGAGGGAGGCCAGCTTCAAGGCCAGGGAGCAGAACTTATTATCCCTCTTGGAGGAAAAGAAGAAAATCATTAATGGCCTTCAAGCCGAGACCCTCAACCTGCAACAAGCACTCCGGGAGAAAGAGGCTAACCTGAAGACCCGTGATGAAGAAATTTGTCTTCTAAAAAGGGAGAGACGTCAGGTGGAGCAGGCCATTGAGGAACGGGGTCTCCTTGACCCTGAATTAGTGCAGAAAGCATTTGACAAGAGGGAGGCCAGCTTCAAGGCCAGGGAACAGGGCTTATTATCCCTCTTGGAGGAAAAGGACCTCTTTGTCACAGAAGCTGTCCCCAGAGCTGAGGAGAAGGAGAGAAAGCAGAAGGATTTAGAGGAGAGCTTTAAAATCCATGAGGCGGAGAAGATACTCTGTAAAAAACACAGTCTCCTGCAGCAAACACAGGTCCTCAAAAAGGAAGCATCCTTAAGGGCAGAGGAGCAGCAGAGAGCTTTTCCTGACAAAGAGGATTGCCAAAAAAAGCAGGAATGTCTTCAGGTGAGTGAGTTGAAAAGACAAATGCTGGTGACAATGCTTGTTATGTTGTAGTGTTGTTATTCTGTTAAGTACACTGGGACAGCCACCAAACCAGAGCCAAATTCCATGTAGTGCAAACATATATGGCCAATAAACATGATTCTGATTCTGACAATCAGGAGGATTGGCCAGAGAAGAGATGGTCAGAAAGGAGATGGATGAAGAAGCCATGTGCTGAGGACAAATGGATGGAGAATAGATGGCCAAAGAAAAGATGGCTGGAGAACAGATGGACGGTGAGCAGATGGGCAAAGAGGAAGACGAGCTCACATAGCCAAAAACATGATCCTGAACTGGCATCCAAATTCCAGAGCACATTAACACCTGTGCACTCCCTTAACCCCTAACTCACCTTACATTTATTAGTATACCCCCCCCCAAACTCACCTAACCCTAATTCTAATGGGAAATCGTAACACCTTAACTTTTATCAGTATGCCCCCCCAACTCACCTAACCCCAATCCCCGCCCCCTTTTCTCCCCAACTGTATCCGGCCAACTACCCCACTCTTCCAAGCTGTCCTGGTTGCTGCCCCTACTGCTGACAGCTTAGAAGCTGCCACTGACAGTATCAGCCATGCCCTGGACCACTCACTCCAAGCGGAGCTTCAGGAACATGCAGTGGAACCCCTTCATAACAACCTTGAGTCTGGGGATACAGATCCAGGACATGAGTGTGAGTGTGATGACAGATCAGACCTCACAGCTGTAGAGGATGAAGTAGCAGCGCCCATCAAGCCTCTACTTCCAGATGAACAGTCAGAAGACATACACCCCCCCCCAAGCTGAAATCATAAGTTCAAGCAGACCACGATAACAGCTTAACAGACTGCACTACGACAGCCTTGGGAAACCCTTGATCCTAGCCATTGCTACGTTCTGTAAGAGTCTGGAATGCATCTTACAGGGATCTGCTGGGTGGCACACATGAAGGGACTCGCACGTTCTTGTTGGGGGGGGGGGGGGCTGTATGTAGCCCAAGCTATTTCATGATCCCAGTACATTTTCGACAGCCCCTAACTGAGATGGTTCACTGGAGATCATGTCTTTTTAACGCTCCCTAAAAGAGAAGAGCATGCGACGGGTAACAGCGTCATCACAGCGCAACAGAATCAACTCAAAGCGCAGGAGTTCTGCTGTTCTTCGCTGGATGTGTAACAGCAGAGCCAGGACATGAAACAAAAGAAAAAATAATTAGAAAAGTGCCTCACTGTCAGGTGTCTGACTGTCAGACTCTTCTTTGGGGACTCAGACTCAAACACTGGTAAAGCACAATTAAGATGAAAAAGGGGGGGAAATTTAAATTAAAAAAAAAGTGCCTCACTGTGTCTGCATGTTATTCCTTAAATCACAGTGTGTAAAGCATACCAGCCAGTCTCCTTATCACCTGGAATCGATGTACCACTGCAACTGGATACTGCAAATCTTAAAACACAGTGGGTTACAACAGATTTTACCTTGATCTGTGGTGTTGCTCTGGTTCTGCTTGTGGTGCTGCAAGATGGAGTTTTTAGGGTTCCATTGTCAATTCCCTTTGACACAACAGACAAAAAATGATGAGTTGAATTGTTATAATATGGTAACAGGAGCTAACCAATTAAGTTTAATTCAGTAGCATAATGTCTCTAATTCATTGTTGCGACCTTGGTCTTTGGTGTTGCTCCAACTCATTTTGTGATGTTCTTTAAGCCGGGATCAGACTACATGATATTTTTGTCTTTCATGATGGTCCCATGTTAGATTGGGCAATCATGGTGTCATACAGTCTTGCTGCAACTTACATTACATTACAGTCATTTAGCCGACGCCTTTATCCAAAGCGACTTACAATAAGTGCATTTAACGTAGGAAATCATTAGGACCCCGACCAATCATCGTATGCTGCCTCTCACCATCTTATGAGAGTTCACAGGTCGGCGGGAGGAGGGTCAAGAAATTGCCAATCATGGCTACAGAAACACATGTGCGAGAGAGACACAGAGTGAGAGAGAGACAGAGAGAGAGAGGAAAATAGTTTATGATGAAAGGAGAAAGAGGGCAAAAGTGAGCAGGTCAGGCATTGTGTATCTTTCACAATAAGTACTAAATACTTGGACATTGTCCAGTAGAGAAGGATAAAGACACGGGCAAACATGTGAAACACAACAAACTGAACTCAGGAAGTGTAGCGGAGAACCGTGTGTAATGTCCCTCTTTCAGCATGCAGCCACAACCAAAGTCTGAGCCTGAGATGTGGGGTGTCTGTGCCAGTTTCCACCAGCATCTTCTCCAATTTGAGGTCCTGATGCAGAACTCCTCTGGAGTGGACTTCTTCCATCATACCCATTAGCTGCTTCATTAAGCACTGAGAAACAGAGAGAGAGAGGGAAAGAGAGGTAGAAAAAAGAAAAGAACGAGACAGAAAGGAAATGACACCACTGTCTGGATTAATCTATTTGGGTACACCCCACAAACACACACACCAACACCTACACACATAAACACATGCTTGCCCATTCATCTGTCTGTCCATCCATCCATACACCCACCCACCCACCCATCCATCCATCCAGTCATCCATCTTTTCACCCACTCACCTTTGCCTCATTCTCCAGCAGGGAGCCCCCTCCCCATCCTGCAGGTAGTAGAAGAGCTCAATAGAGGGGACGGGTCTCTCCATCACCAGGATCAGGTCTTGGTCCACCTCAAACCAGTCAAGCAGAGTCACAGCTGCATTTTTACCTATCGCTGCCAGTTGACCTCCTACAAGGAACAGCAGCATCTCCTCCAGGTGGCACTGCCTCACATCCCTATCAACATTCCGAGAAACAAAGAGTTGTAATGAGTGGCTGAGGAACACACCACCCCGAACCCTAACCCATGGGGACCAATGAAACCGAGACAGAAACTAATAGTGAAACAAGGCAGTGAAATGTGATGACAGCTTGTGGACTGTAAGACAGCTTTGGGTAAATAACTAGACTCACAGTAACAGATGAGTAATAGAGGTGTTGTGTTTTAAATATGCATCACATACACTGTGCACACGTGCTGCTAATGAAAGAACACTAAGGTCTGAAATGATGTTGATGTTTAAAGTCTGATGAGGACACACGTCACATTACCATTGAGATGCTGGTTGCTTTTTCCAGAGGAATGTGTTTTATAGCATCCCCCCCCCCACACACACACGCACATATATACTGTCTACTGCTAGTGATGCACAGTCAGCTCTGGACCCACCCGAACCCGTAACCCAATCTGCAGTTGGCAAGTGGACGTCAGCACACACGTGACCTGCAATTTCAAACCCGCCGCATGTTATGTAGGCTAACATAACCGGTAGACTGTTAGCTTAGGCTGCCTACCGGATCTGAGCTTTGTTTAGTATGTAGGCATGTTGTCAAAACTTGGAATATTACATTATATGCTATCTAAGCTTATGTGTCACAATTGAACAAATCAGATATGATCATTCAAATCTGATCAATTCAAATCAAATCAGTTGAAATCTCCACTGAAAACATGAATTGTCTTGGATTGGAGAACTGGCCTGTTCGTGGCCTGTCCCTGTAACTTCACAAGGCTTCTCGTGGTGGTTTTGTCTCTGTGGTGGTTTAATGTCTCTGTGGTTGTAAACATAAAAGGCATCACGTCAAAACTGATTCACATTAACTTACCTCTACTGGAAAGTTGGAGTCTGTGTCCCGGTGTTTAATGAACTCGGAAAGCCAGCTCAAAAGGGGTACAATGGTGGGAACACAAATGTTCCCGCCTGGTGCACCGCTTCTTCCCTTCAGCTTCTTCCTGCCTTCACGAATCTGTCTCTCAGATACTTCCACTTCTGTCGGCACGCACATTCTTCTTTCCCCAAAGTCTTGGCAATTTCCTTCCATGAATTTGGGCACATCCGGTTATCTTTGAAGTGTTTTAATGACGAATTATAAAGATGAGGGTAACGACGGACCTCTTCACAAAGCCTCTCTTCAGGGTCGGCGTCCATTTTTTGTTTATAAGCGCACGCGCAGTTGTGCCCTTGTCCGCGCGGATCAATCAATCAAGTTCAATTTTTCCCGAAGGAGGGGTGTCGTGTATCTACAGGATAACTGAATTATACACCGATCAAGGTGTATCGTGGTCTTCCTCTTTCATTTGCTAGACCGTAGTAACGTTACAAAAGGACTGCGTTAAGCAGGCACGAAAACACACGAGTGACCCTCGTGCTCTGTCTTCTTCCAAGGGGCGCGCGCCCGAGTGGCGCGCGTACATTTATGCAACATACCCAACCAAAAGACATCGAGGGTCAGAGGTCAAACATAAACTACATATTACTGCAAATAAAAACATTTGCTTTCGCGTGTATCTCCATACACCACAAAGCCCGGGATCTGCGCGGACGTACCCGGCCGACCGCAGGTCCTTGGGGGATGTAAGACTGAGGGAGGTCGTGCCGCAAAGTTGGGACTGGAGTGAAAACGCCGGCAGCGTCCTGGAACACAGCCTGTTGGCGGGCAGTAGGCCAGGGTGCCGCGCCGTCTGGGGGAAATTCCCCGGGACCCGCAGTGGCTGGCCGTAAACCAGCTCAGCCGACGAGGACTGGAGGTCTTCCTTAGGGGCGGTCCGCAGGCCAAGCATGACCCATGGGAGCCGGTCGACCCAGCTACTGTCTGTGAGGCTGGCCCGAAGAGCGGCCTTCATAGGACGATGAACCCGCTCACGTATGTGGAGTTAGAAAACAGCGAGACAGGAGACGTGAGAGTAGACGTAGTCGAGGTAGTTTACTAGCTCCAACTTTGCATGTCATACGTTCGACAACGACACTGAACTGACTGTGAACCGGAAGCGGAAGTGCATTATCTGACCCCTCGCCTCTTCCCTTAAAGGTACACCGTCCTCTTAGGTGAATGTCTCTTGATATATAGATGTGGGTCACCACACAGGCCCCCCCAGAATTCACCTAAACAAAACAATGCAAAACAGCAAAAGTGCAAGTCATGAACATAAAAATAGACTCTACAACAGAACAGTCACTGACATAGTGCAAAGTCACGGGGAAAACAGGTGACGAGTCGGAGGGCGGACCCTGCGGCCACAACGGCTGCGCTTCACAGGAGGGGAAACAGATGGGGCCGAAACCCGGGCCATAGGCGGGGCCGAAGCAGGAACAGAGGCAGGTGCCGGGGCCGACCTAGGAGGGCGCCCCCGCCGCGGGGGTAGGGCCAATTGCATTGGCTCCCCAATGTCCAAGTGAGCGGGCTTGAGACGGTCTATAGCGACCCGCTCCGGCCTGCCCCCCATGTCCACCACAAAGTTCTTATCCCCCGCCTCCAGGACGCGGAAGGGCCCGTCGTATGGGGGCTGCAGCGGGGACCGATGGCTGTCGTGCCTAATGAAGACTTACCTCGCCGATGGCAGATCCTCGGGGACGTAGGACCGGGGGAGGCAGTGTTGAGACATCGGAACGGGAGCGAAGGCACCGGCAGCGCTCCGGGACGCACTGAGGTGAGAGGCGGCCGACCAGGGAGCCGTAGCATCCGGAAGAAACTCCCCCGGAACCCGCAGGGGCTGGCCATACACCAGCTCAGCGGAGGAGGTCTGGAGGTCTTCCTTCGGGGCCGAACGCAGGCCGAGCATGACCCACGGGAGCCGGTCCATCCAGTCGCAGCCAGTGAGGCTTGCCCGCAGAGCGGCTTTCATGTCCCGATGGAACCGCTCACAAAGTCCGTTGCTCTGCGGGTTGTACGCCGTAGTGCGGTGGATCTTCATCCCCAGGTGCTCAGCGACCGCCGTCCAGAGCTCCGAGGTAAACTGGGAGCCCCAGTCGCTCGTGATGTCACCAGGCGTGCCGAAACGGGCCACCCAGCAGCCGATGAACGCCCGCGCTACCTCTGCTGCCGTCGTGGAGGACAAGGGAATAGCCTCTGGCCACCTGGTGGCCCTGTCCACAATAGTGAGGAGGAACGTATAACCACGGGAGGGGGGCAGGGGACCCACCAGGTCAACATTGACGTGGTCAAACCGCCTCTCTGGAACCACAAACGGCGCCAAAGGGGCCTTGGTATGGCGGTGCACCTTGGCGCGTTGGCACGCCACACACGAGCCGGCCCAGGCTCTAACATCCTTACGGAGCCCAGGCCAAACGAACTTGACGCTCACCAGCTTGGTCGAGGCCTTCACTCCCGGGTGGGAAAGGCCATGGACGGTGTCAAAAACTCGGCGCCGCCAGGAAGTAGGCACCAGGGGGCGCGGTTGACCGGTGGAGATGTCACAGAGGAGGGTGGTGTTGGCCGCGTCGAACGTCACTTCCTCCAGCCGTAGCGCCGTAGGGGTCGACCGGTAGTCTTGAACGGTCGCGTCCTTGGCTTGGTCCGCTGCCATAGCGGCGTAGTCGAGTCCCAAGTGAACGGCGTTAACAACTGCCCGTGAAAGGCAGTCGGCGACGAAGTTATCCTTGCCCGACACGTGTTGTATGTCCGTGGTAAACTCCACGGTTCTGAGGTTTTGGCCATACAGAACGTCAGCGGTTTGTGGTCCATGAAAGCGGTGAACTGTCGGCCCTCCAATAGGAACCTAAAGTGTCTGGTTGCGAGGAAGAGTTCCCTAGTAGTTCCCAGTAGTTCCCTATCAAAGGTGCTGTATTTGCGCTCGCTCTCACGGAGTTGTTTACTGAAGAACGCCAACGGCTGCCAGCCCCCCTCCACCCACTGCTCACACACGGCCCCCATGGCGTAGTCGGAGGCATCCGTTGTAAGGGCTATGGGGGCGGCAGGCGACGGGTGAGCTAGCAGCGCAGCGTTGGCCAGCACGGTCTTGGCGGCCACAAAAGCCTCGTCCATCCCCGAAGACCAGTCCAGCTCGTCCTTAGACTTCTTACCCCGCAGGGCCTCATACAGGGGACGCATGATGTGGGCGGCACGGGGCAGGAAACGGTTATAAAAGTTCACCATGCCCAGGAATTCCTGCAGCGACTGTACAGTGCGGGGGCGGGGGAACATGGTGACAGCCTCAACCCTGGCAGGGAGGGGAACGGCCCCCTGTGGAGTGATGTGGTGCCCGAGGAAGGTGATGGACGACTCCCCGAACTGACACTTAGCTGGGTTGATGCTGAGCCTGAGCGTGTTCGCTGAGCCTGTCGAACAGCTGTGTGAGGTGCGTCATGTGTTCCTCCGCCGACGCGCTGGCCACGAGGATGTCGTCTAAGTACACAAACAAAAATGGCATGTCGCGGAGCACAGAATCCATAAGGCGCTGAAACGTCTGCGCCGCCCCTTTAAGGCCGAAAGGCATACGTAAAAACTCAAAGAGCCCAAAGGGTGTGATGACAGCCGTTTTTGGGACATCCAGTGGGTGGACCGGCACTTGGTGATACCCCCGCACTAAGTCGATTTTGGAATAGATGGCAGCGCCCGCCAGGTGGGTAGAGAAATCTTGTATGTGCGGTATGGGGTACCGGTCGGGGGTCGTGGCATTGTTTAGGCGATGGTAGTCCCCGCACGGGCGCCAACCCCCGTCGGCCTTAGTAACCATGTGAAGAGGGGAAGCCCACGGGCTGTCAGAACGGCGGACAATGCCGAGGCGCTCCATAGTCGAAAACTCCTCCCTGGCTATTGCGAGCTTGGCCGAGTCGAGGCGTCGGGCCCGGGCGTAAACTGGGGGGCCCACTGTGGTGATATGATGTTCCACGCCGTGCTTGGCCACCGCTGAGGAGAAGGTGGGTGTGGTGAGCTCGGGGAAATTTGCGAGCAGGCGTTGGTATGGATCCCCGGTGGAGAGTGTGTTAGCGAGGCACAGCGCTCCAGCGCCCCCAAGCATGCAGGGGTATGACGCAAAAGAGACGGCATCAATCACGCGACAGTTTTTAACATCCACCAGCAGGTTGAAAGCACAGAGGAAATCCGCACCTAGGAGCGGGGTGGATACAGCAGCCATCACAAAGTCCCAGCCGAAACGTCGGCCGCCAAAACACACGTCCACATGTCTGATACTGTACGTCCGAATGGACGTGCCGTTGGCGGCGTCCATCTGGGGGCCGTGACTGTCGGTCATCGTGTCCACAGCTTGTGCTGGTAGTATGCTGCGTTGAGCGCCAGAGTCAACCAGCAGCCGTCGGCCCGACAAGGAGTCTCTGATGAACAACAGCTTGCAGTCACGGCCGGCGCCCATAGCCGTTAACGAGCGCCGGCCTTGGCATTTCCCTGAACCCTGTAATTGCAGGATTTGCGACACCGTTTTGCTTTTGCCCCAAACCTTGCATGGTAATAACAGAGCCCGTCGTCAGGTTGGCGGCGGGCTGTCACCGCAGCCGCGGTGTCCATATAGTCGTACACAGGTGGTGGTGGGGCGGTCTGGTGGGGTAGCAGGGCATGCACAAACTGTTGCCGGTTGGCCAGGAAAACCCTGTCTGCTTCAGCAGCCAGAGAACGGTAGTCCTTGGAGGCGGCGAGAGGAGAACTGGCCAGTGCTGTGCGTACAGGTGCGGGGAGCTGCCTCAGAAAAATGTGTGTGAAAAGAAAGGCCGGATCAGCCGATCCCAGCACAGACAGCATTTTTTCCATTAACTCAGACGGTCTGCCTTCTCCAGCTCCGACAGTTCAAATAGTTTCAGGAGGAATGTCTTTATAGCATCGTACTTGCCAGCAGCTGGCGGAGCTTCCAACAGCGTCATTGCTCGCGCCGTTGTCGATGCGTCTAACGCCACCACTACGTAGAAGTACTGCGTTGCATCCTGCGTTATCCCTCTCAGCTGGAACTGGGCTTCCACATGTTGAAACCACGGCCGTGGATTATGCTGCCAAAAGTCGGGTAGCTTCACAGTAGCGGTGTAAATGCTAGCGTTAGCAATAGCCATGTTGTTAGCACCGGCGTCGTCGTTGTCAGACATACTCGTATTAGTAGTTCGATCACGTCGGGGTCACCAATGTGGAGTTAGAAAACAACGAGACAGGAGACATGAGAGTAGACGTAGTCGAGGTAGTTTACTAGCTCCAACTTTGCATGTCATACGTTCGACAACGACACTGAACTGACTGTGAACCGGAAGCGGAAGTGCATTATCTGACCCCTCGCCTCTTCCCTTAAAGGTACACCGTCCTCTTAGGTGAATGTCTCTCGATATATAGATGTGGGTCACCACACGTAAACCGTTTCCCTGCGGGTTGTAGGCCGTGGTGAGGTGCAGCTTCACCCCTAGGCTTTCAGCGACTGCAGTCCAGAGCTCGGATGTGAACTGCGGGCCCTGGTCAGAGGTGAGGTCAGATGGCGTGCCAAACCGGGCTACCCAGGACCCGATGAATGCCCGGGCCACCTCAGCAAACGTGGTGGTTGACAACGGAATAGCCTCTGGCCACCTAGCGGTCCTGTCCACCATGGTAAGCAGATGAGTAAAACCACGAGAGGAAGGAAGGGGTCCTACTAGGTCCACATTGATATGGTCGAAACGCCTCCCAGGCACTGGGAACGGCGCCAGGGTTGCCTTGATGTGGTAGTGAACCTTGGAGCGCTAACACACCACGCAGGTGCCTGCCCAGTCCTTGATGTCCTTCCTGAGGCCATGCCACATGAACTTGGCCCCCACCAACTTCGTTGACGCCTTCACGCCTGGGTGTGAAAGGCCATGGATGGTGTTGAAAACCTGTCACCGCCAGCCCGTGGGCACCAAGGGCCGGGGCTGACCTGTGGAGATGTCACAGAGAAGTGTGGCCCCGGCATTGTTGAACACCACAGCCTTCAACTGCAGCTCGGTGTCAGTAGTCCAGTAGGCCTGCACTTCTGTGTGAGCAGCCTGGTCTGCAGCCATGGCTGCGTAGTCGAGTCCCAAGTGGACGGCCCCCAACATCGCCCAGGAGAGGCAGTCGGCGACGAAGTCGTCCTTGCCGGCAACGTGCCGGATAAAGTGGTGAACTCTGAGATGTAAGAGAGCTGACGCTGCTGGCGCCCAGACCACGGCTCTGTGGCTTTGGCCATGGCGAATGTCACCGGCTTGTGGTCCACAAACACAGAGAACCGGCAGCCTTCCAGCAGGAACCGGAAGCGGCGGATGGCGAGAAACAGGCCAAGAAGCTCCCGGTCGAAGGTACTGTATTTCCTCACTGCTGCGCATGGTGAATACATAACCTGCACGTAGGTCAGTACAAGGTCGCCTTTTCTAGACCCTTCCTCGTGCCAGGGAGGTGAGCAGTGCGGTCCTAAAGAGGGCTGCTCAGTCGCTCAGGGGGCTGCCAGACTCCACTTCTGCTCCTTTCAGTGAAGAACGACCATATGGTCTAAGCCGCCTGTGTTCAGGTTTGTGGCTACGACTTCCAGTGTACCCACACCTGTCGCTTCGTCACGCCCCTATTGCCACAGGACTTTGAGAATAAAAACGGGATGATGGATGGATGACTGATGACATCAGTCATTAAAAAGGTACATTCTACATGGGCCTAGCCCACTGTTTAAAATAAAGGTATGTTTTGTTTTGTTTGTTTGTTTGTTTTTTTCATTTATACGTCAGGAAAAGTTAGGGATACTGTTGGGTCTAAAATATTACCCAACCACCTGCCGTTTCTTGGGGGTTGCATCCACCACTAGGGGGGGCTGCAGCCCCCCTGCCTCCCCTACCTGCGCTAATGTTTTTGTTTGGGGTTTTTTGGGGGGTTTTTTGGCTATCGTTGACTGACAGTTATATTCATCTCAATAAAGTCAGTGTAAACATTTGACAGTCTTGTGACTGGCTGAATTAAGCTGCGGGTCTGACAGTAAAAGCTACAGTCTGACAGCGGGGCTTTTGCATAAGTGACCACTGTCTTAAATGGTTGTGGTCAGAACGAGCGTGACTGCAGCCGAGGCCCAGCGGCCTCGCGTCCAGAACGTCTGGCCTCTTCCCCGTGACGACAGGAAGTCTTCAGAGGTGCTCTCAGGAGAGTGTGAAGTTATCCGGAGCTGCCACTGATTTAACCGAGGTGAGTGTGTCGGCCCAGCTTCATCTGTTTAATCCTTGGGTTCAGCTCCCATGGCAAGCGCCAGCAGCCCACTCTTACCATCTTCCATTAATCTGCAATGCATCATTCATCTGCTCTCCTCCCCGCGGTGAGTCTGGCAGTCCATCTGAGAAGATGCTGAATATCAAAAAGTGCTGAATGATTACCGAGCCAAGCCCCCCCATCTCCTCTTTCCTACGGCAGTGGGACCAAAGTTTTGACCTGGAGAAGCTTATTCCTAAATTTGTTCGGACGGTTAGTAAACACACCGTGTGTGGAGGCAGTCAACATATCTGCATAGTGGTGAAATTTCTTTTTCAACCAAAGCTTTAACCAGTAACGAATTCACCTTCCAAACAAGTGAGTTTCATACTTGGAAAATCCCACGTGAACAGCCCCACATGCAGTACGACTAACTGATGAGATGATACAAATCACATGTGGAGAACATGTGAGTTGCACTGGGAAACATGGAGTTTTGGAACATTTTCATGGAATGACATTTTCCTGTTAATGTGCACAAACATGTTCTCCGCATGTGATACCATAATTACATATGGTTAACATATGCTAAACACGTTAATCATTTCTGCACTGCATGTCTTTAATGAATATGAATATACACACACACACACACACACACACACACACACACACACACACACACACACACACACACACACACACATACATACATACATACATACATACATACATACATACATACATACATACATATATATATACTGCTCAAAAAAATAAAGGGAACACCTAAAAACACAAGATAGACCTCGATGAATGAAATATTTCAGCTGAAAATCTTTATTTATTAGACAGAGGAATGTGTTTAGAGCAAAATAACCTAAGAATGATCAATGGAAATCAAAATCATTAGCCCATTAAGGTCTGGATTCAGAATCATACTCAAAATCAAAGTGGAAAATGAGAACATAGGCTGATCCAACTTCTGTGGAAATTCTTCAAGACGATTCAAAATGAGGCTCAGTAGTGTGTGTGGCCTCCACGTGCCTGTATGCACTCCCTACAACGTCTGGGCATGCTCCTGATGAGACGACGGATGGTCTCCTGAGGGATCTCCTCCTAGACCTGGATCAGGGCATCGGTCAACTCCTGGACAGTCTGTGGTGCGACATCGCGTTGGCGGATGGTACGAGACATGAAGTCCCAGAGGTGCTCGATTGGATTCAGGTCTGGGGAACGTGCAGGCCAGTCCATAGCATCAATGCCCTCGACATACAGGAACTGCTGACACACTCTGGCCACATGAGGACGAGCATTGTCATGCATGAGCAGGAAGCCAGGGCCCACTGCACCAGCATATGGTCTGACAATGGGTCTGAGGATCTCATCCCGGTACCTAATGGCAGTCATGGTACCTCTGGCTAGCACGTAGAGGTCTGTGCGGCCCTCCAAGGATATGCCTCCCCAGACCATCAATGACCCACTGCCAAACCGGTTATGCTGGAGGATGTTGCAGGCAGCAGAACGTTCTCCACAGCGTCTCCAGACTCTCTTACGTCTGTCACATGTGTTCAGTGTGAACCTGCTCTCATCTGTGAAGAGCACAGGGCGCCAATGGCGAATCTGCCAACCAAGATGTTCTCTGGCAAAGGTCAATCGGGCTGCACGGTATTGGGCTCAATTGTGGACGTCGGGCCCTCATACCATCCTCATGCATTCTGTTTCTCACTGTTTGAGCAGAAACCTGCACATTAGTGGCCTGTTGGGCTCCAGCAGTGCTCCTCCTGTTCCTCCTTGCACAAAGGACCAGATAGCGGTCCTGCTGCGGGGTTGTTGTCCTCCTGCGGCCCCCTCCATGTCTCCTGGTGTACTGGCCTGTCTCCTGGTACCTCCTCCATGCTCTGGACACTGTGCTGGGAGACACATCAAATCTTCTTGCCACAGCACGCATTGATGTGCCATCCTGGATGAGCTGCACTACCTGAGCAACTTCTGTAGGTTGCAGATACCGCCTCATGCCACCTCTAGTGGTGAGGGCACTAGCACAATGAAAAACTAACCAAAGATCGGCCAGAAAAGATGAGGACAGGCAAATGGTCTGTGGCCACCACCTGCAAATCCATTCCTTTTATAGGGGTTGTCTTGCAAATTGTCTAATTTCCACCAGGTGGAAATTAGACAATTTACCAACAGGTGAAATTAAGTCACAAATCAGTGTTGCTTCCTAACTGGACAGGTTGATATCTCAAAAGTGTGATTGACTTGGAGCTACATTGCATTGCTTATGTGTTCCCTTTATTTTTTTGAGCAGTGTATATATAAATCCTAGCCTATCCTATCCCAGCAGTCACTGGGCGGCAGGAGGGGAGACACCCTGGACAGGCCGCCAGTCGCACAAAGCGAGGTCCATAAAGACATGGTTTGCTGAGTTTGGTGTGGAGGAAGGTGACGAAGTGGGTGAGAACACACCACTTGTCTCATCATCATCATCATCATCATCTCAGTTGTTACCAGGTGCTGGCTTCCCCTGCCACGGTGGTGCAGCTCAAACTCGCGTGCTGCTGACTGACTCCAAGGGAGTACTGAAGCAGTTGCTCTGGAGTTATTAGTTGGGTAGGATGTCAGGGTGTAGATGTGTGCACATGGTGTGACTTTCAGTTCAGTTGTTTAGGAGGGGAGAGCTTAGGAGCAATATAGCAGGGTAGGGAGACGGTCTCAGTGTTATAGACCAGTCTGATCTATACTATGAGAAATTCCCTGACTAAACACTAATTAAACTAGTCAACTCCACAGCCGCACTAAGTTTAAACCTAGCAGGCTGTCTAATCACCTGCGACCTGCTGAATGACAAGTCCCTAGTGTCCTTATCGTATTATCATTACATGTACCTGAGAGGGTTCAGCGCCAGGTAAGCATTTCTGCCTCCTCAGGCCGGTGTAGAAGAGACGGTCGGACTCATTCAAACAGTCTCTTGTTGTGAATGGCTATCTGGGAGTGCAGTGCTGACTGGCTGTCCCTGCGAGTGAGGCCACAACATCATCATGAAGAAGGTTGTTGAACCCGGGACGTGTCACAACTTATTTCTGCCGCTCCGCTACCGACCATCAGCAAGACTCGGGCCAGAGACCCATTTAGTCCTTTTTTTAAAAAGACCTGACACGGGGCACAGTAGGCTCCTCAGAATGGGATATTAACAGCCTCGCCAGAGCCCCCCCCCCCCCAATTTGCTAAGGAAGACCCTGCCTTTGGTTTTCCTTCTTTGTCAAATAAATGTTTAATCAGTGGCAAGAACATTGAAAAGCAAGACGCCTACCTCATGTTTAAAGTTATACCAAGGATCTGGGAAGAAAAAACACAAAACCCCCCTGGTCTTTCCCTTGTCCTACACCCCACTGCCATTCTCTAAAAAAACACATAACCCCCCTCGTCTTTCTCCTGTGCTACACCCCACTGCCACTCTCTAAAAAAACACATAACCCCCCTCGTCTTTCCGCTGTCCTACACCCCACTGCCACTCTCCAAAAAAACACATAACCCCCCTCGCCTCTCCCCTGTGCTACACCCCACTGCCACTCTCTACTACAGTCAAAGGACAGCCTAGTATAGTTTGATGCTATCAAAGTGAAACACCACCTAGATCAGTGTTTCCCAACCCAGTCCTCAAGGACCCCCCGTCCTGCAGATTTTCCTTGTAACCCTGCATAGGTTGCCCTGCTTGTACTTGTACAATCATCTCACAGCACTTAATTATGCAAGGTGTGCAACATCTGACATAATTCATTGCTGATTGGTTGAATAACTACAAACAGGTACCTATTCAGGGTCGCAAAGAAAATCTGCAGGATAGGGGGTCCTTGAGGACTGGGTTGGGGAACACTGGCCTAGATGATGATGGATCTATAACACAGGGAGCCTCATTTGAATACGACGGCACTTGTAATTAACAGACTCCATCACATGGACCTTAAAGGGGATATTTTTAATATACGCACATGCAGGAGCCTTGGTTTGGCAACCTTTGACCCCAGAATTTAGTTTTATTGCCACGATTCTGATTCATGTCCAATAACATTAAGACTCATCTTCATATTCACTGCAAGGAAAACTGTAATTAAAATTATGACCCAGGGGCCGCCGATATGAGAGTCCCACCGAGGCCGGGGATGTTGGCTAATGTGTTTTCCTTTGTTCTGGTACTGAGGGTCTCGCTTCGGCTGGATTCTGTGTTATTTACTTGTCCACAGCCCTCATAGACCGTGACTGACTTTATAAACCTGAAGGAAATCAGGTCTCATTCAAACATTTATGTTTCATTACACCACCTCAACTAGCCAAACATCCCTGCTTCCTGTTCCTGCGGTGGGCTTGTGTCAGTGGTTTTACCCAGTAATTACATGACATAAAGTCTGCCGCGTTTGTTTAGAGCAACAAGATGCCAAAGCATTTGCTCATTTGCTCATTCACTTGCAAGACTACGAACTGAAAATTTGCATTTGTCCGAGTCCAGAGAGGACAATGTGACCTGCAACAGCACGCTTTCACTCGGAGGGCAAAAGAAAAGAAAAATGGAGGTGAGTCCATTCATTTAGCAGGATAAATCAGTTTTCCAGAGAGCCGGTGCCCTTACTACCAATCACACCGTTTCTTGAGCAAAAGGAGAATAATGGGTCATTTGGTAGACACTGGCTCTCTTCCACCATGTTGAGTGGAAGCTTGCAGAAAAGCTGCAAGGTTTGAGGAAACCTGTCTCTGGCACTCTATCTACTTTAGCAAACCATGTTAACAGTTAAAAGCCCTCCGCTTGGTGGTATTATGCATGTTAGAGCCATGCCTAAACAGCTCCTGCACACAGTCTGGCCACAACAGGATCACATCAGAGTATTCAGTAAGGGGCAGATGCTTCGCATATTACATTTATCTGACTGCATAGCTGGCGGGAAATGCTGCATTACTGAGAGTTGGGGATGGTATAGTACATAGTCTGCAAATTATATGGTACTAATTGACATTACGGTCATTTTAAATAAAGGTTTCGCTGCACCTCTAACTAATGTGACTGGATGGGGGTTTCTCTGGTCTGCTTGGGAGCCCAGGTTTCTAACATTCACCTTCATCTTACACAAGAATGCATAATGACCAACAGAAAGCAAATGCAAGAAAATAAAACGGAGAAGCTAAAGAGGGAAGCGGCAAAGGAGAGATTATCCATGTCAAGTTGGTTAAACAAGGTCTATGCACCTCATGAATGAGACAGCGACACGGGGCAGAAGGACGTGTAGCTGGAGAAGGATGTTATACTACTTTTTCCCTCTGATTTAAATATATCATCCATATTTTGTTTTGCCTGCAGTTATGATCAAGTTAATACACACACACACACACACACACACACACACACACACACACACGCACACACACTTACTTTACTTAAGGTTGTCCGTCATGTCCGATGATGACAATCCTGCCTCTGTCACTTGTCAGTCTTCTTATGGCTGTAAAGCCCAATCCGCGATCCACACTGTCTGCCACAGACAGGACAGGTGAGATCACTGACTGGGGGTGTAGGTGTGGTACTGACTTCATGTCTCTTCAGACGTCTCCTGGTCCGTCGATCACCGCGGACCTTCTCGAGCTTTTGCACCCCTTGTTGACAGAGTTGCCGCCAGATGGAGCGTTGGGTGGCAGTGTCCTCCAGCTGGCTGAGGTTCAGGCCCCACTTTTTTATGATGGTCTTCAGTTGGTCTTCGTACCTTTTTTCTGGCCCCCTGCCAAGTGGCAGCCAAGATGTAGCTGGCCATACAGCACTTTAAGCGGTAAGCAAGCGCTCCTTTGGCATCCTGATGACATGACCGAGCCATCGAAGTTGGTGCTGGGTGACGGTAGCCTCCACGCTGATGCAGTTGGTCTTGCGGATTATTTCAGTATGGGGCACTCGGTCACGCCAGGTTATCCTCAGGATGCATTGTAGGCATCTGATGTGGAAGGCCTCAAGCATCCTGAGGTGGTGGCTGTATAGGGTCCATGCCTCACAGCTGTAGAGGAGAGTCGTGATGACAACTGCCAAGTAGACAGGTATTTTGGTGTGGAGGTTGAGGTCTTTGTTTTGAAAGACCCTTCCTAAGTCTGCCAAAAGAGAATGACGCTTGTTTAATCTGGTTTTGTATCTCCCTGTCGATGCTGCAGTCGTCAGAGAGGAAGCTGCCCAGGTATTTGAAGGATTTCACTGTTGCAAGTGGTTTGTCAGAGATGGGGAAGGTTGATGAATGAGCTGGAGGAGTAGATGCCCACTGGCATACTACTTCAGTCTTTGCCACATTTATAGAGAGCCCCAGCCTACCATACGCCCTTGCAGCAGCTGCAAGAGTAGCTTGTAGTGCCTCCGATATGGGGGCCACAACTGCACAATCTCGATGATGTGCTCAGATGTCATTTTTGTGACCGCTTGGAGCCTACGGATGTTAAATAGGTTTCCATCTAGTCTGAAGTCCACAGTAACCCCACTGTCCTTCCTGATTTCCCCGTGGAGCAGCAATGTCACACACAGGAGGAATATGTTATAGAGAACTGGAGCAAGGATGCACCCCTGACGTACCCCGGTGCACACCCTGAAGGGCTCGGATTCCTGGCCTCCAATGGTCACACGTGCCATCATCCCCACATGAAATCTTTGAAGGATGTTGACAAACTTTCGTGGGCAGCCAAACTTCAGGAGGATGTTCCATAGGATGTCCCCCCTGACTGTGTCGAAAGCCTTTGACAGGTCGACGAGGGCTATGAAGAGGTCCTGGTGTTGCTCCCTTCACTTCTCCTGGAGTTGCCGTGCTGTGAACACCATGTCCACAGTACTCCTATTCCTCCTAAACCCACACTGTGACTCAGGCAACAGCGCCTCTGAGATGTTTTTTACCGGCCTGTGTAGCATGAGTTTGGCCAGGACTTTTCCAGCAACAGCCAGTAGTGAAATGCCACAGCTGTTGCCACAGAGGGACTTGTCTCCTTTGCCTTTATATATGGAGATGATGTTAGCGTCCCTCCACTGCTGAGGGACAGTTTCATTCATCCATACATGTGAGATGAACAGGAAACGTGCACGGGTGCAGAGGTAGCCTCCCTGTTTAAAAATCTCTGCAGGGAGTTGAGTTCCGCTGCAATGAGTGCAGTCCTTCGCTGAGGTCTTTCGGCATTAATGTCCAGCAGAGTTCTCATGTTCCACGTAGCCGGTTTAAAAGGGATTATTTTCTTTTGCTTATTTCGACCGCAGAGTGGAATGTCCCGATAGGTGCGGTAGGCTATCCAGGATGTTTTGAGTGGGCAATGTTTAGGCCACCTTTTCTAGGCCCCTCCCCAGTTGGGGTGAGCAATGTGGCTCCTAAATAGGGCTGCCCAGACACACAGGGGTCTGCCGAGAGCAGCTGCCACTCAAATCCAGCTGCTGGCGACCATGAATAGCCTCGTGCCGCTGGCGTGCAGGGGTGTGATTAGGAGCTTCCAGTGCATTCATACCTGCTCCCGTCACCAGACACCCCATCGCCGCCAGACTTTGATCCATATTCCGGTGGCTGGTCTCACTGAGGCAGAGGTGGATACCTGCGCAAAGAGATTATTTAGAGTGATGCTGGGGGTGCGCATGTCCCAGTAGCACTTCTTCCCTGTGAGAGGGTGGGATCCGGTGGCAAGGGGGGCCCAAGACGACCGGCACTCTTCCACAGCTGCAGGAGGCTGCCGGAGCTCCAGTCTGTCAGAGGACCGCTTATCGTGCGCCGCCATGCACGTTGCTTTTCTCTCAGGGTGTGCTCCCCTAGCCTTTGTTGTCCTAGACTTACCCACAAGGCAGTGGGACAGTGGTTGGTCAATGCCAGGGCGTATCCACTTCACATGGGAATGCGCTTCAGACCTCTGGGGACCGCTGTAGCTCCGAGATCCCCTACAGTTTAGCCAGGGACCCCAAGGTACCCAGTTACCTTGTGTTGTCACGAGGAGGCACTGCAGGAGTCTTGGCGGTAGAGAGGCTATGTACCGGCAGGGGAGACTTACGCACTCGACTCCTCTTTTCACCCCCACAAAGGAGGGCTAGCCGGCGGCAGTAGCTCAAAGCAGAGAGTAGCAAGCAGAAGCAGCATGCAGCATGCACTAACTACAAGCACTACTACCCCCAGTACTGCTGCACTGACGCATCACACACGCCCTGTGCACTACGTGCGCGCGCGCGCGCACACACACACACACACATATATATATATATATATATATGCCATGGTTGGCCTGGGACATCAAGGTCATCAAGGTTCACCTGTACCTCATTACATGATTGGCTTGCCATGTCTGTTGCTGCCCCTGCTTTATTCACCTGTTCCCCATTCCCTGATAGGTGAGCCTCATTGTGTTGTTGTCAGTTCTGGCCAGTGTGTAAATAAAAGCACACTCCCGGGGTGGTGCTGCAGTGTATGGGTCACGGCAGTTGCGACTAAAAAGAGATCTCTGCCACTCGACTAATTCTTCCATGCTGGCCCGCCACAATGTTTTGCAGAACAGGAGCTTGACCTTCATGGAGCTTGCAGAATTATGTCTGCGTCTTCCGTACTCATGCGCACAACTCACTTCCAAAGCTCCCTTAGAGAGGCATGTATGAGGGCATCACAATTTTGTTTTAAACAAATGTCTTTATTGATTTTTCATTGTACAAATGTCAGCATTATTATGCAGCAAATCACAACTTTCCTAAACAAACAAAACATGCATCCCCACCCCCCACCCCAACACTCACTTGTTCCCTCTTAACATCTCCCTTGTATTTAGAGCCAAAATGAACATAAAACATTTGACAAAATCGGCCATATAATTCCATGGTACCTCAAACAAACAAAATAAAGATATACAGACAAAAAAATTACATCATTGCAACAACATTTCAAAACCTGCCTCCATCCCCTTCTAGAGTCTACGCTTTACCTTTGTACCCTACATTCTTTAAGTACCCTGTCCTACGTTTTCCTCCTGTAAGAGCTCTCCCATATCTCCATCTTTTATAAAATCAATGAATGGTTTCCAGATTCTTTTATAATCGCCCATTTTATTTTTAAAGGTACATGTTATTCTCTCTGCTGACATACAGTGAACCATATTCTTAAGCCAAGCACCAACTGTAGGTGCAACAGCGTTCTTTCAGTTCAAAGCTATCAATCGTTTTGCCTGCAGTACAGCAAAATCAATAAACATATATTCTTTAATTCTCAAGTTGAGATCTGTTGGATACATGTGTAACAATATCATCTTGGAGTCTACTGGGATATTTACCGACAAAATGATCATGATTGTATTGATCACCTCCCTCCAGAATTTCTTAATTTTGTCACACTCCCAAATACAATGCATAAATGTTCCTTGAGCCTCATTACATTTAAAACGCATGTCAGGTATATTGCTGTTATATTTATTCAATTTGACAGGGGTTACATAAGGCAGCATCAAGCAGTTATATTGAAGTAGCTTTAAATTAGTGCTGGCTGCTCGTGTCCGAGCCTTCTCACAGGATATGTTCTAATCCTTATTTGAAATGTCCTCTTTTAAATATACCCTCCATGCATCAAGTTCTCATCAAGTTCTGAGGTCTCATTAGAGCCAGATGCAAGCCAGTTGCATATTAATGAAATCAAACCCTTACTGTTGCAATTTTTGGTAATAATTTCTTCTAAGAATGAAAGCTCTGGAATTACCAACGACTGATTTTGCATAGAAGGAATAAAACTCCTCAACTGCAGGTATTAAAAATGCCTTCTTGGGATGCTATACGTTAAGGAGATTTCCTCCAAAGACATTCGAACATCTTCTTTATAAAGGTAAGATATTTTGCTTAGCCCTTTCTTTGCCCATAGTTGGAATCCAGCATCCAACTTGCCTGCTTTAAATGAAACATTGCCCCAGATTGGACTGAGTTGTGACAAGGAGATAGATATATTCATATATTTCTTTACCTCATACCATACATTAACCATATTAAGCACTATAGGATGGCCAGTATGTGCTCTGAGGTGTTTTAGCTTGGCTGAACACAGATATAAATTTAATGGTATCTGAACGGAGCATTACTCTACATCCATTCATGATGGAGTATCTCCAGCAGAAAAATAGGACATCATAGGTCTCAACTGTGCTGCCAAGTAATACCAATAAAGCTTTGGACACTTCAACCCCCCTGTATCAAATGGAAGATATAAAAGAGACAGGCGAACTCTAGGAGACTTCTTTTTCCATATGAATTTTGTAATGAGTGATGTGATTCTCGCAAATATTCCTTCAGGTGTCGCCAAAGGGATATTTTGAAATAAATATATGAATTTCGGTAGTATGCTCATCTTTAATATGTCTATTCTCCCTATCAGAGAAATAGGCAAGGGCATCCATCTTTCTATCAATTTACAAGCTGAGTCCAATGTAAGTTCATAATTTATTGATCCTATGTTTTCTAACTGAGGTATTATTCTGATATGTAAAACTAGTTGAGAGCTTAAAGATAGACGCATATTGATCAGGACTTTGTCTCTCATTTTCATTAAGCAACGCAGTAACTGATGATTTTGAAGCATTTAATTTATATCCAGATATGTTACCGAACAGGCCAATCAGACCTAACAGTGCAGGTATGGAAATGTCCATTTGTTTTAGGAACAAAATTACATCGTCCACGAAGAGGGCTATTTTATGACCTGTCACGAATTTTGATGCCCTGTATTTTTCTGCTAGTTCTAATTGCTATAGCTAATGGTTCTATAGCTAGGATAAACAAGAGTGTTGACAAAGGTGAACCTTGAGGGCAGCCTCTTGTGATATTGAAGGGCTCAGATACCACTTCATTTGTTAGTACCTCAGCCATAGGGTTGAGATGTAATAATTTAATCCAATTACAAAAGTATCTCCAAACCCAAACCGAGCGATAACATCAAAAAGACAGGCCCACTCAACCCTATCTAAGGCCTTCTCTGCATCAAGGCAGGGAAGAGCCGTATCCCTTTCTCCCTTTTGGCCATATATGATATTGAGAACACATCTTACATTATGATACCCTTGTCTTCCCTTTATAAACCCATTTTGATCAATCCCCACGATATCTGATAGTACACCCTCTAGCCTCTCTGCCAAGATTTTACTGAGGATTTTTGTGTCCGTTAGACTTATAGGGCACATATTCTCACATTTAGTATTAGTTTTACCTGGTTTTGGAAGCAGTATAATCAAAGCCTCTCTCATTGAAGCAGATAGATAACCATTAATGTAAGCTTCTAAGTACATCTCATAAAGTGGAGTTATCAATTTATCTTTAAAATGTTTATATAAGTCAATTGGGAGGCCATCCGGCCCTGCTGTTTTTCCAGCCTTCAATGCACCTATGGCTTCTGATATCTCAGCTATGCTTAGTTGTTTATCCAGCGTTTTCTTGCTTCCCTTAGAAGTTTTGGGAATGTTTAGTTTGTCTAGGAATTCAGTCTGGATAGCCCCACTGATAGTATGCTCTGATCTGTAGAGGTTTTCATAGACATTTTCAAATGCTGTATTAATTTCCAAAGGGTCAACTATGGTATTCCCATTTTCATCTTCAATGTTAGTAATTGCCCTCCCAGTTTGTTGTTGTTTGATGCGCCTTGCAAGGAGTCTGCAGAGGGCATCACAATTATCATCACTGAATGATGACAGTGACAACTTGCGAAACGCACCGGTGAATGACAGCTCCATTAGCCAATCACATGTAACACGAAGAGCCCACTAGTGAACCGCCGCATGTCTCTGAAGTGTCAATCTAATGCATGGGTCTCAAACTCGCGGCCCGCGGGACGTTATTTTGTGGCCCCCTATTTGACATCAAAGTTTAGTGTTAGTGCGGCCCGCGCTTGCCCTGGGCTTTTATTTTTCACTTATGAGCTACCATAGCGCAGGCTCATGACAGCTTCCGGTGTTGCGTTTGTTGTCAAGTCATGGTGCGTTCCCGTTACGTTGGAAGTTGTAAATTGGAACGACTCGGATTTCAGACTTCCAGTTGAAATGTCCAACTCGGAGCTCAGAAAGTCCTACTTCCGAGCACAACTTGAACGCACCATAATGGGCAGCGCGAATTAGCAACGGTTGAAACTTGGTTGAAACTTGATTCCGGAGCGACACCAAGTGGAAGGAAAATATATCCTGTCAGCAAGCCCCAGTTATGTCTTTCTCAAAACCTGCCGTGAAGAGAAAAGTTGGTGACGAGCACAGACAATTTCAGGAAAAGTGGGAGACGGCATATTTTTTTGTTGAGCACAGAGGAAGCAGCCCGACGTATCTTATATGCACCGAGAAAGTTACGGTGCACAAGGAATACAACATCAGACGTCATCACTCGACTAGACATGCTGATGAGAATACAAAATACCAGGGAGATGACAGAGAGAAACGGGTCGCCAATCTTAAAACATGTTTACTGAAGCGACAAGATTTCTTCAAGAAAGCTAGCAAAGACAATGATGCAGCAGTCGAAGCTAGCTACGTGGTGAGTGAGATGATTGAGGGGAGTTTGTTAAAAAGTGCATGTTACAGGCTGCAAGTATAGTCTGTCCGGAAAAGAAGGGTCAGTTTAGCAACATCGGCCTTTCAGCCAACACAGTGGCAGAGCGCATTTCTGACCTGTCAGGTAACAGATATGATCAACTGCGTGAGAAAGCCAAACGTTTCTGTGCATACTCAGTCGCTCTTGATGAGAGCACAGACATCACTGACACTTCGCAGCTCACAATCTATGTCCGTGGTGTTGATGACAGTTTTGAAGTGATGGAGGAGTTGCTCACAGTGATTCCAATGCATGGCCAGACCACCTCTCAGGAGATATTCCGCCAGCTGTGTGATGCCATTGTGGATGCGGGTTTGCCATGGAAGAGGTTTGCTGGAATAACAACCGACGGAGCGCCATCAATGACAGGGATGGAGTGGTGGCACTTGTTAAAAAAAAACTGGAAGAGGAGGGTGTGGAGGAGGCCATTGCTCTGCACTACATTATCCATCAGCAGGCCCTTTGCAGCAAATGCCTGAAGTTTGACAATGTGATGTCTGTCGTTGTGAAATGCATCAACCATATCAGATCCAGGGGTTTAAAGCGCCGGGAGTTCCGCGCCTTTTTGGAGGAAATAGAGTCAGCATATGAGGATGTGCTCTGCTTCACTGAGGTGCGTTGGCTCAGCAGGGGAAACGTCTTGAAGAGGTTTTTTGAGTTGAGAGCAGAAGTGAAAGCCTTCATGGAGAAGGCTGGGATGGCTGTTCCTGTGCTAAGTAATCCCAAATGGCTCATGGACTTAGCTTTCCTTGTTGACATCACACATGAGCTGAATGTACTGAACAAGAAATTACAAAACCAGGGGCAGCTTGTCAGTGCTGCCTATGACAACGTGAGATCTTGTGTTATGGAAAGCCCAGCTCTCTCAGACAAAACTCTGCCATTTCCCAGCATGCAAGGCACTCATGGATGCAGGCACACCATTCAGTGGTGAGAAGTATGCTGATGCCATTGTGAAGCTACAGGAGCAATTTGATCACAGGTTTGCAGAGTTCAAGACACACAGAGCCACTTTTCAAATTTTTGCTGACCCCTTCTCCTTTGATGTGCAAGATGCCCCTCCTGTGCTTCAAATATTTGATACCTTGTTTGTTTTTGTTGTTTTTTTTTTTAGCTTATTAGTATTCCATCTTGTCATAACAGAACCTGGTGACCCCTTTTTGTCTCACACTGTTCGTTTTTGTTCCTGCACTTGTACTGTTACCTGTCTTGTTTTGATCACCTGTATATATAAATAAAAACAAAAAAAATTAAAAAAAAGATTGAGAACATTGGATCGGTTGTACTTTTTTTTTTTTGGAATACTTGTGGCCCAGCCTCACCCAAACTCTACCTCCAGCGGCCCCCAGGTAAGTTGAGTTTGAGACCCCTGATCTAATGCGTTCATTTTCTCTCCATCTTTCCATCTAACGGGGTGTTACATTCACTATGTGACAGCACTGACATTACTGTATTACCCCAACATAACGTCAATATAATGACGGGAGTGAGGTGATATTTCAGCATGTTGCCGTGTACACTTATACATGGGCAGACAGGAACAGGAAATGCAACCAAAAACATAAGAAAATAACACTGTTGTCCTCCGGCAGTAGCCGGGGGAATGAGCCCAGAACAAACAGCCAGCCCAATATACCACAACTCCTCCGCACTTATTTAGATTGCAGTCCCTGCGAAACCCTGCTGAGATATGTTCCAACAGAACAACACTGACCTCATAACAGATTATTATTATCATACAAATCTTTTCCATGACACTTCTATTGGTCGTGGGTTGGCTGCCTCTGTTTGGGTGACTAGGTGACATTTCTGGGGGGGATCCTGCCCACACGCTGGGGGAATAGTTGCTGGGCCTTTCATGGGGACAGTAGCCTTTTGACCCAATAAGGCAAGTTGTCATGGCCCTCTGGGTGTGAGCATTTCCGGGTCACTGGCTCACATCTGGTCTGTGTGGCATTTCCAGTGTAGCGCTGAGCCCACATCAACCATATAAGACACATGCCCTGCCTGAGACACCACTACACCCCGTATCCACTTGTCCCCCCCCTGCCTAAAATCAGGGAACAGCACAGAGTCCCCAACTGCAAAGCCTTTTTCCTTGGCGAATGGAGCCCTACAACCCTGCTAGTCTGTCTGTGCCTGATCCACCACGGCCGCCACACTTGGTTTTAGGAGGTCGAAGCGGGAGCAATGGCAGAAAAAGAGCATGACAAGAAACTCATTAGGTGTCACATGAGGAGTATTTCTGTAGCTGAGCAGGAACGAATCCAGTCTATGTTGCACTGTGGTCGAGCCCCTGGACGCTTTCAACGAACACTTCAGTGTCTGCACAAACCATTCTGCCAGACCATTTGTGGCTGGGTGAAAGGGTGCAGAGCACATGTGTTTCACTCCATTCGCTCTGAGAAAAGCCTCAAAATCACTCGAAGTGAACTGTGAACCGTTATCACTGAACAACACTTCAGGAAACCATGATGGCTGAACAAAGTCCTTAGAGCCTGAATAGTCTTAGAGGTTGTGGTGGATTCCATCAGCCGCACTTCCAGCTGCTTAAGTGTGGGTATCCACCACAACCAGAAACATACCTCCCTCCAACGGACCAGCAAAATCCACATGTATTCTCTGCCATGGCGTCCCCAGCCATGGCCATGAATGCAGCGGGGAGAAACTCGGGAGACTTCTGGCTGCACTGACATGAATGAAACACTTTGGCCTGCTGTTCAATCTGAGCGTCAATCCCCGGCCACCAGATGTAACTACGACCCATGGCTTTCATTTTAACCACTCCCGGGTGCCCCACATGCAGCTCTTTCAGTAATTGTCTCAATTTTGGGAGCACAATTACCCGGTTGCCCCACAGAAGGCACCCCTGGACCACTGTGAGCTTATCTTTCCTTAAGTAAAAGGGTGTCAAGGCAGTGTCCTGCCCTTTCACCACAGGAAACTGCGCTGACAAAATCATGTCCACCACTTGAGAGAGCACTGGGTCATACCTCGTTTCTTTGTGAATGTCTGTGATGAATACAGGCAGGGAGTCCAGGTGATGTATCACCACTGTATCCACTGAACCTGGTTTGTCCTTGTGTGCTACCTGCAGCAGCAGGCATGACAGGCCATCCGCACTACTATGATCACATGTGATCACGTGCCATGATCATCCCTGTACTGAATCGTGTAGTTGTGAGCTGTTAATACAAGGGCCCATCGTTGAAGCCTAGCAGCTGCCATAGACAGATGGAACAGCTTTGCTTGGGCTTAATATTGTTGTCAGTAGCCGGTGGCCAATAGGTAGGTTGAAATGACACCCATACAGATATGCATGAAATTTGCATACGCCAAAAATTTCAAGGGCTTCCCCTTCGATTTGAGCATAGTTTTGCTCTGCTTTTCTCAAGGTTCTGGAGGCGAACACCATGCGTCTCTCTTGACCATCAGACATCATATGAGAAATCACCATGCCCATGCCATAAGGTGAGGCATCACATGCCAGTCTGATCTGCAGTTGGGGATCATAATGAGTCAGTACTCTCTCTGAGAGGAGCTGGTCTTTTGCCACACAGAACACTTTTTCACACTCCAGAGACCATTTCCACTGTGCCCCCTTGTGTAGCAATGCTTGCAAGGGGCTGAGTTTTGTTGCCATGTTTGGAACAAATCTGCCATAATAGTTTATTAATCCCAGAAAAGAGCGGAGCTGGCTTACATTCATTGGGGCAGGGGCCTCTGGGGATTTGTGGAGGCCTGTGGCATCGATATGTCCCAGGTATTCTAGTGAGCTTTTTAAAAACTCACACTTTGCATGCTGCACCCAGAGGCCAAATTTCTTCAAGTGACTCAGCACTGTCTCCCAAGTTTTTCAGGTGATCAGTGTCATCACATCCAGTTACTAGGACGTGATCCAGAAAAGAGTACACATCGAGGATCCCCTGAACAACTTGGTCATGACTCACTAGGAGACAGAGGGCGCTGACGTTATTCCCAAAGGCAGCCGGTTGTAACGGAACATTCCCTTGTATGTTGTGGTGGTGAGGTATTTGTGGGAGCTCTCCTGGACTGGCACTTGAGAGGTCAAGTTTGCTGAAACCCTGGTGCCCCGCTAAAGAAGCAAACAAGTCCTCTATCTGGGGGATGGGATAATGTTCAGCACAGAGGACGGGGTTGATGGTTACTTTAAAATCCCAGCAGATGCACACACCCCCTTTTTCTTTGTGATTGGCACGATGGGGGTGGCCCATTCACTGAACTGGGGAAATCAGCAAGAGTTGTTGTAGGCACTTTCAGCTTCTCTGAAATAAGGGAGACTGCTGCCCCAGTGTCTAGATCCACCTCTGCTGTTTGCCCCTCTATTTCTGGCCTGACCCAGATTGCAGAAGAGGCTGGATTGTCCCGCTGTACGACATTTCTTCTCCACGTCTCATCATTAGCTACATCTACCATGTTCAGGGCTAATTCAGCGTCTGAGTGTCGTATCAGTGTCACTCGGCTCAGCACTAGTGTCCAGCTTATTAACCTGTCTTTGAATTTTCCTTCCTTTTCCTTTTTCTCCCTCACTGTGTTTGCTGCTTTATTTCCCTGCTTCTGTCTTTGCATGTGCGTGAAACGTGGCCTTTCTTATCAGGGCGGTGGCAGATCTGATCTTTGTAGAAGCAGTCACTTTCAGCATGATTTGAACTACCACTCCGGGTGCATGTCCTCCCTGGAGTTGATGAGGGATGTGGCATTCACCTTCATGGAGCTGGTAAGCGGCTGGGACTCCCTTGCCACCGTCTCTATAGAGATGGCAATTTCCACCGCTTTCTGGTAGGTAAGGGCAGCTTCCAATAACCCCACTCTTCTGCTCCACCCCCTCTGCCGATCCGGGGAGGGCTGCAGACTACCACATGCCTCCTCCGATACATGTGGCGTCGCCAACCGCTTCTTTTCACCTGACAGTGAGGAGTTTCGCCAGGGGGACGTAGCATGTGAGAGGATCACGCTATTCCCCCGTTTCCCCTTCCCCCCCCCGAACAGGATCCCCGACCGACCAGGGGAGGCGCTAGTGCAGCGACCAGGACACATACCCACATCCGGCTTCCCACTTTCCTCTGTGCAAAACTGTAGTCCACTGACTTCCGGTTTCTACTGCAGCGGTCATACCAATTCATGTTTGTTGGCGCGTGCTATTGACAATGGCATGTTATGAGGATGAGTCCTCATAATTGTGGATGTAACCTGATATGTACAACTTGAAACTTTTCACCCGTTTGCTGGTAGGTGCAGGTGAAAGTTGGTTGACTATTCTGTGCATGTGCGTGAGTGTTAGCATGAAGGAGGTGGATATTTACTTTATCATCCATTTTCTTCAATGTCTTTAGAGGAAAAATGGATAGTGAAGAGACTGGTGTAACGGCGTCCAAGCCATGTCCAAATAACACAAAAAGACAAATGACAAAATCAAAGTTTGTGTTATCTGGTTTCAACGAAAGGACTGGCTAACGGCAAGTGTAGCTTAAGAATTCCCTTTTCTGTTTCCCATGCTTGATGTTTGGAGGAGACACGACTTGGACCCAGAGAAATTGTGGATTTGAAACATTTATCCAACAAAATTAGGAAATGTGTGTGTGTGTGTGTGTGAGAGAGAGAGAGAGAGAGAGAGAGAGAGAGAGAGAGAGAGAGAGAGCGAGAGAGAGAGTGAGTGAGAGAGAGTGAGAGAGAGTGAGCGAGCGAGTGAGTGAGTGAGTGAGTGAGTGAGTGAGTGAGTGAGTGAGTGAGTGAGTGAGTGAGAGACAGAGACAGAGAGAGAGACAGAGGCAGAGAGAGAGTGAGAGAGAGACAGAGAGAGACAGAGAGAGTGAGAGAGAGAGACATACCGGAGTAGTTTTTGGCATCAGGCTGTTCTTGTGGGTACGTCTCTGTGTGGTTGCTGTAGAGCTCTTGCTGTATAACAAGGTAGATAGTGTCGCTGCTGTAACTTGGTATCTGGGATGTGATGCTGCTGTTGATGCAGCGTGAGCTGTTGATGGCCCCTCAACCCGTTCTTCACATTCCTCCCATCTGGTTGCAGATAAAGGCCGACATCCTGGAAAAAAAAAGCCTGCTTTGACTGAAGATCTGTCCCCTTTGCCATAGCAGCTTTAAACAAAGTACCCCGGTGACAACGCTCGTCCATGTGTCTCATTAATGGTCATGCACAGTTATATGTTGTGTTACACACAACATAGATCTGTGCATGACCATTAATACAGTTACAGTTGTTGTGTGTAACAACTGTGTAACTGTATCTAACTATGGACGTATGTATTATGTAAACAGTATGTCACATACTGTAGACATAATACATACGTCCATAGTTAGATAAAGTTAGATAACTGACCAAAGATAAATTAGATAACCGGCCAAATACAATTAGGGAGAAAAAGAAGGACAACCCCCCCCACCACCAAAAATACACATACTGTATGTGTAAGTATGAAGATAAACTTGTTTTCTGATGTGATGAACTTGTATTTGGCTGTACAGACTGTGTGGTAACAAAATTCATTAAGTAAGGACAATTAGGCATCTATCTATCTATCTATCTATCTATCTATCTATCTATCTATCTATCTATCTAGCTATCTACCTATCTATCTATCTATCTTTCTATCGTTGTGGTCAAATCTTATGTTTTAATGTCAGAAAAACTGAACCAAAACAACAAAAACACCCAAAAAAACCCCAAAAACAAAACAAACAAACAAACAAACAAACAATATGAGCAGCAATTATTAAATAATTTAGCAGCTCATTGTCAATAGTTGTTCATTTCATATATCTGCATTATTGGTCCCTGGTTGTATTTTCTTGCTGACAGGTTCCGGAATTCTTTTGATGGATGGATTCTAGAATTAGTGAAACAGCCTATTTAAAGCCGGCTCATGTGGAAACTGACCATTTCGCATGTGGAGGTGAACGAGTGAAGACGTATAACGTGCAAAGTGCTGATTGTTTGATTTGTGAAACAAGAATGAGTTCCTCATCAGAGAAATCCACGTCAGACGTGAAGGAATTTCAGTATTATGTTCTGCCTAGCAGTACTTCCTACTACCTGCTGCAGAGCTTCCTAGGAGAGGGCTGCTTTGGACAAGTGGCCCAGTGTCTCAAACTACCTACAAAAGAGACCGTGGCTGTTAAGATCCTAAAAACTAAGAGCAAGTATGCTCTGGAGGCTGAGAAGGAGGTAAAGATTTCAGCGTACAAAATAATGAGTAGGCTGACTAAAACGTTGTTTTAAAGTCTGTTTTTGTTGCTAAAATATTTAGTCTCAGGGGCGTCCGGGTGGCGTAGCGGCCTATTCCGTTGCCTACTAACACGGGGATCGCCGCTTCGAATCCCCGTGTTACCTCTGGCTTGGTCGGGCGTCCCTACAAACACAACGGGCCGTGTCTGCAGGTGGGAAGCCGGATGTGGGTATGTGTCCTGGTCGCTGCACTAGCGCATCCTCTGGTCGGTCGGGGCTCCTGCCAGGTTAAAAGAAGCGGCTGGCGACTCCACATTTATCGGAGGAGGCATGTGGTAGTCTGCAGCCCTCCCCGGATCAGCAGAAGGGGTGGAGCAGCAACCGGGACGGCTTGGAAGTGTGGGGTAATTGGCCGGATACAGTTAGGGAGCAAAAGAAGGAAAAAATTCAACAACAAAAAAAAACCTGTCTCATCAAAATGTATGAGGTGAACAGCTGGTATAAGTATTTATATTTGGTATAAGTACTTTGTATGAACCTCTCTAACTTGTGTATCCACAGCTGGCCATGCTGGAAGTAGTCAGCAGTCTTGATCCAGACATTCATAACATCGTCCGCTTCCATGAAGGCTTTTTCTATCGCGGACTCACGTGTCTGGTGTTTGAACAGCTACAGATGAGTCTCCTCGACTACATGAGACAGACACACTGTCAACCTCTGTCTCTGAATGAGATTCGTCCCATCACAGTACAGGTACAGTGACACGTTAAACTCTCGGGTTGTTCGTCTTGCACACCTTGAATCTACTAGGAAAATGAGTGACAGAATGTGACACGGTGCCCAACATTCAAAACTCTGCCAGTGTGGCGAGTGTGGAGAGTCATCTCTTATTTCTGCCTCTCCGTCTCCAGCTGGCCACCGCCTTCAAAGCTCTGAAGAGCATCGGGCTGATTCACACAGACCTGAAACCAGACAACATCATGCTGGTGGACCAAGTCAATCAGCCGTTCAGGGTGAAGCTGATTGATTTTGGTCTGGCTGTTCCCTCCTCTGAGGTTCAGCGTGGTAGCATCCTTCAGCCTCTTGGTTACAGGTGAGTAGTACTGAGACCCGAACTGTCCAGCAGTGTGTCTGCAGTTCTGCTGGAAACCAGAAGCTACAGTTGTGCTATTCTTCCATACTGATGAGGAGAAATGTTAGATCTGATCATTCTCAGCCGGTGAGGACATTAAGCACTGATTTTTGTTCATTTATTTATTTAACCTTATTTGACTAGGAAGGTCTCTTGAGATTGAAAATCTATTTTTTGAGGGAGACCTGGCCAAGACAGCACACCACAATCACAAAATCATGTTAAAACATACAGCGGATACACAAATGGAGAAAATAGAAATATATCAAGCTTAGGAAAAGCATTTCACTCTTCCCTACACCGTCTTTTATTACAGATGTGAGTGATGGGTGAATTCATCTACAAATGTGTGATTTTGTTTTGTGGGTCCTTGGTAATGTTTGCTGTCTTTGGTCCTTGTCTCCCCACCTTTAGGGCACCAGAAGTTGTCTTGGGCCTCCCCATCTCAGAGGCAATAGACATGTGGTCCCTTGGCTGTGTAATGGCAGCGATGTTCTTGGGAAGAAACCTCTACCCTTCTTGGAAAGAATTTGACATGGTAAGTCACCTGGTGTCCCTCACCAGCTGCTTCATCACACAGACAGAATCTCACAAACCCATTGCTGAAGCTGAAGGTGGGTTAATGTGATGTTGCGTTGTCTCTCCAGATGAGAGCCATTGTGGCGACACAAGGCATGCCAGCAGATCACTTGTTGGATGCTGGTTTGAGGACGAAGTGTTTATTCACCAGGGACTCAAAACATCAAACCTGGAGGCTCAAGGTAGTACATCATAACAACTTCCTGCTTCAGCCGCTCAGAAAACACATTAGATAAGTAACAAGTGAAATTGTTGAAAAGGTTTCAAAGACTTGTCACACGTTTGTTATTTCTTTTAGCTGCCATGGGAGTACTTCCGGGACACAGGAAAATCACCCAGGTGCCCCAGCAGGTTTAGGTTGGGCTCCCTTGATGTCCTGTTGAAGGTAAGTGGTACCGCTGGTACCAGTTTATTCTACAAGTGATGACTCAGTTGAGAACCGTCACTTTGCTCCTTTAACATGAGCCAGGCATTTTCTTTTGACTTGACTGACTTGTGGTTTGTGTGGTCTCTAAATCCAGTGCAAACCTGAGGGGGCAGATGAGCACGAGGAGGAAGACATCCAGGCATTTGTTGATCTGCTCAAAAGAATGCTCAATCTGGATGCTGCCCAGAGAATCACCCCCAGCCAAGCTCTGAGACATCGTTTCCTCAGCATGACCCACCTTGCTATGGGCTACCACCACAGCTCCTAGTGAGTGACTGTGTGTGTGTGTGTTTGTGTGTGAAAACACATGTCCATTTTAAATGCTAATTCTCTTTCTTTTATAACACAGGTCTTATTTGTCTAGTTTTCCATCGTGCATATCAGTTGTGATATTTTTCTCACCAACTTCATTGTCAAGGTTTTGAACACGGGGCCACCACAGGCCTCAGCTTTACAACAGCGTCTTATGGGGCAAGTGAATATGAGTGCCAGACATGTTTTAACAAGTCCAGTTGAACCCAGTTATCTCACCACATATTCAGAAGTTAAAACTACCCCGAGATCCCAGAAAGTTGAGTCAGTTATTCTGGACACAAAGTTAGCAGGAGAAACGTGTCACCACTCATCTGATGCCGGGATCAGACTAAACGAATTCAGTCCGATTTTGACACGACTCTGTCGTTGCCAGCAAGTTTCCAGCATCAGGCCTGATTATGAACATTGGGAACGACGAACGGGGGTCTTGACCCCGTGTAGTGTGACGTAATGGAAGAACAGCGACGTGGCGTCTGGACGCTCCACGACACCCCGACATAAAGTCTAGCATGTCAGAATTTATTTTATGTTCCTGCCTCGTCCGACATCTCCTACGACGTGTTCCTTGAGTGTCGCCAGTCTCCGGGCTTTCAGGAATGACCAGCCTATTTAAATACCCTAGGTAGCAGTAACCATCAACTAACTACCCTGCCAGTGCAAATTAAAAGTCATAGATAATGGGAAATCATGAACACAGTGTAACTCAGGCACTAGGTCTTCTTTTGTTTTTTGCTTTGTAGCTTAAAGGACGGGTTCAAGCTTGTGTTCAGTTGTATCATAAGTGGCTGTTTTAAAGCTGCATCTCGCTGTGGTCCCGTGTCCAAAATCACAAAAATGAAGCCGGTGATTAAAATATCATAACTGATATGCACAATGGCAAAAACTATAAAAGTAAGACCAGAAAGGATTGATCCTTTAAGGTGTTTAATTCATAAAGACATATTGATGTGGATTCATTGATTCATTCACTGATTTATTCACCAGTTGATTCATTGATTGATTGATACATTATTTGTTTTGTATCCAGCGTGATGGACTCCTTTAACATCATGTACATCTGCCCACTCTCGGAGTCGTCTTGGGGGTCTGAGATCGCTGAAACCTACAGCCAGCAAGACCAGGACCCCATGACCTCCCTCCCATATGCTAATGGAGGAGGAGATGATAAAGAGGAGGGTGACATCAAAGGAGATGATAAAGAGGAGGGTGATATCGAAGGAGGAGATGATAAAGAGGAGGGTGACATCAAAGGAGTTGATGATAAATTGGAGGGTGACATCGAAGTAAGAGATGATAAAGAGGAGAGTGACATCGAAGGAGGAGATGATAAAGAGGAGTGTGACATCAAAGGAGGAGATGATAAAGAGGAGTGTGACATCAAAGGAGGAGATGATAAAGAGGAGTGTGACATCAAAGGAGGAGATGATAAAGAGGAAGATGACATCGAAGGAGTTGATGATGAATTGGAGAGTGACATTGAAGGAGGAGATGATAAATTGGAGGGTGACATCGAAGGAGGAGATGATAAAGAGGAGGGTAACATCGAACGAGTTGATGATAAATTGGAGGGTGACATTGAAGGAGGAGATGATAAAGAGGAGGGTGACATTGAAGGAGGAGATGATAAAGAGGAGGGTGACATTGAAGGAGTTGATGATAAATTGGAGGGTGACATCGAAGGAGGAGATGATAAAGAGGAGGGTGACATTGAAGGAGTTGATGATAAATTGGAGGGTGACATCAAAGGAGGAGATGATAAAGAGGAGTGTGACATCGAAGGAGGAGATGATAAAGAGGAAGGTGACATCGAAGGAGTTGATGATGAATTGGAGAGTGACATTGAAGGAGGAGATGATAAATTGGAGGGTGACATCGAAGGAGGAGATGATAAAGAGGAGGGTGACATTGAAGGAGGAGATGATAAAGAGGAGGGTGACATCGAAGGAGGAGATGATAAAGAGGAGGGTAACATCGAACGAGTTGATGATAAATTGGAGGGTGACATTGAAGGAGGAGATGATAAAGAGGAGGGTGACATTGAAGGAGGATATGATAAAGAGGAGGGTGACATTGAAGGAGTTGATGATAAATTGGAGGGTGACATCGAAGGAGGAGATGATAAAGAGGAGGGTGACATCGAAGGAGGAGATGATAAAGAGGAGGGTGACATTGAAGGAGTTGATGATAAATTGGAGGGTGACACCGAAGGAGGAGATGATAAAGAGGAGGGTGACATTGAAGGAGGAGATGATAAAGAGGAGGGTGACATTGAAGGAGGAGATGTTAAAGAGGAAGAGAACATCAAAAGAGAAGGTGGTGTAGAGGAAGGGAACATCGAAAGAGAAAATGATGAAGATAAGGGATACACTGGGGACGGTGACAAAGAGGGGCTCACCCAAAGAGAAGATGATCAAGAGAAGGGAGACAGAAGAGAAAATGGTGGAGGGGAGCAGAAGAGAAGTGAAGGAGCAGGATGTAGAGACAAAATTGGTAGAGAAAAAGATGAAGGGTTGAAAAGAGAAAGAAAAAGAAAAGGAGGAAGAGGAGGGATAGGAAGATGGAGAAAGGGTTGGAGAAGCAGGAAGAGGACAGGAAAAGATGAGGAGGAGGAGAAGGAGGAGAAAGCAGAGGAGGCGGAGGAGCAAAACAAAGAGGACAAGATGAAACAGAGCACATTGATATCCCCACCAACAAAAACTAACATTCTTACTCCTCCTTCCCCCTCCTCACTTTCATCCCCTCTCCGTCGCCCCTCGGCCTGTCCTCCATGCTGCACACTCCTCTAACCCAACAGACATGTAACATAAATGCATAAATGTTAAATGTAAATATTGAGCCTACATATAAATGTTAAATAGTCATGTGAATGTTGAAGCTAGATGTGTTCGGTGTCAGCACTCTCATCAGAGCTCCTGAGTCTTCTTCCTGTGAGGACGTCCTCTGACATACCTGCACTGAGACAGCTGGACGCAGGACGCTTTATGTAAGAATGTCCAGTCAGTCCTGGCTCATCCTGGCCACCCCCTGTCCAAGGGCTTCAAGTTGCTTCCGTCTGGCCACAGATACAACCTGCCAACACGCAGGACCAATACACTCAAGAACTCATTTGTCCCGGCTGCCATTAGCCTTTTATTTACTGTTATTTGTCTGATGGACAATTGTTTATAAACTGTATATAAGATAAATATGATGAATTAATTGATGAGTAGTGCAGAAAGGGTAGGCTTAAATAAGTTTATGCTTCCTCCTACTCCCTTTTGAACATGTTATATTTAATTTGTGTTGTTTATGATAATTTATTTATTGATTTTGTTGCATAGGTTTATTCATTTCACTTTAATATTATTTTGTTTATATCCTTTTTGTGTTTTTTTTGTTGTTTGTAGAGAAAAGCAATTTACTGTTGTTTAATATTTTCATTCATGGTTTTAGAAAAAAAAAAGACTGGCCTGTTTAATTTCTTTCCTGTACTTATTCAGTCTATCCTTGTAGATTTCATGGTGAACCTGAAGTTTAGTCTTTCTGCACCGTCTTTCTGCCTGGCGACACGCTCTCTTGAGCTGCCTAACAACCATTCCATTTCTCCAGGGGGCTTTTTGTTTTACTATGTTTTTAGTTTTAACCGGTGCAATGTTGTCAAAAGATCTTCCGAATTTTTGAGTTGAAGTTGTTCACAAGATCTTCAGTTTGTGATGCCATGAACAGTGATAACTAATTTACAGTTTTCTTAAAGGTTTCAATTGTATTATTGTCAATGAAACGTTTTTTGTTTTTGGATTATTCAAGTGGTCTCATGGCACAAGATACATTAGAGGAAGTTAGAAAAATTAGGAACGAAATAAGTTAAATCCTGTTATACTCCCCACCCTGAACTGGGCTTTAAAAAATAAAAAAGCGCAAACGCCACCTAGCTGGAAGGAGGCAATAATCTCAGCTATACCAAAAGAAGGCAAGGATAAAATGGAATGGGGGTGTTTTATATCAATGTCTGTTCTTAATGTAAATTATAGACTATTTACCTCCTTCATGGCCAAATGATTAGAAGAGTTCCTACCCACAATGATAAGACAGAGTGATACACAATGCCCAACAAGACATTTTTAAATGTGAAATTCTTCTAGATAGTAAGACCATATATTTTGGGTATATACCCCAAGAATGGTTGAAAGGAGAGAAATATTTAATGAATATACTACTGGTGGCTAGTAAAAAGACTCTTACCAGGAAATGGTTATCACAGGAGAACCCAACTTTAAACACATGGATGGAAATTACAGTGGACATTTATAAAACGGAGAGGATAACAGCATCTGTCGATCATAAATTGGAACAATTAGCCTTATACTGGAAAAAATGGTTTGACTACGTAGCACCCCATGGGCCTGATTTTATTTTCACAAATCAATGATTATGTTGTAAAGAAAAAAAACCCTCCCTACCTGTACATAATTTTTTCCTGTGTTCTGTTCTTCCTTTGGATAACAAAAAAAATTATAAATATATATATTAAAAAAAAAAGTACCAGCATATAGACATTCCCAAAAATGCTTTCCTAAATGAACCTGGTAAAGAATATTCACATCTATTTAATTTGTCAGACCAGCCTGGTTAAGGTGTGTCGTGGAATCTGTGTGGATGCATTGTTGCCCCAAAGCAAAACACCAAAATATGGAAGTCATTCTGGATGTTTAGCTGTTTGTACCAAGATTATTCATTTAGGGACGTCTCTTGGGTTTCCAGGTTCGAGCTGTAGAATGGGTCACTTGCTGACTCCTTCGAGGACTGATGATGTAATGACGGACTTTACAATCATTAATGTCGCAAATGCTGCGCTGTGCTTTTGTTAATTCATTGCTGTTTTAGTTCTTCTTTATGTTTGGTTTTGTTTCTTCTCTTTTATTTTCTATTTTCCTTTTTTGGTCTTTTGTACTTTATCATTTGTATGTATGTTCCTTAAAGAAACTCAATAAAAACTTAAAAGAAAAGAAAAAAATCAAGTGCTCTTCTGTTGTACAGGAAAAGCAGACATCAAAAAACATGCAACAGTGACCTGAAATAGCAACATCCATGATACAGGGTACAGTAATATTAAGTCCTTTTGATATGACTAAGTCTATAGTATGCCCCCTATTGTGGGTGGGTCCAGAAACATGGTGAGTGAGAGCAAATGCCTCCAATAAGCCTTTAAGGTTTCTAACATCAGGGTCTGTTTGATTGTCAACATGAGCATTAATGAAGCCGGGGGAATTACACACAGGACTTTCAAAGATAAGTTTAGGGTCTTTATTCCAATAGTAAAACTATGGATAGATAAAAGGTAAGGGGTTCACAACATCACAACATCCCACTTTAGCTCTGTGGGAGTGAGAGGGTTTTTTTTTTTTTGGAGGGAACAACCGCTTCAATTCAATGCAGCTCAAAAAAATACAAATACGAATAAATACGGCAGTGGCAGCCTCTATGGATAAAAATAAACAGTATTCTACACCAGTGGTTCTCAACCTTTTTGGGGTCCTGGACCCCCTGCGTATTTTTGATCTACCCTGAGGACCCCTCCACCTGATCTTGGGGGAGGGGGGTTGCAATTTGATAGAAACAGTAGAAACTGCATTTTAAATTGCATTATAGCATTTATTTACTCTTTGGGGCAAAAATAAGAGCTTTCAGTTGTAACTTAGATATATGTAACAAAACAGAAATCTTATGCAGTAACTTTCAGATATATGTAACAACAGAATTTTTATGCAGTAACTTTTAACAATGCAAACGGGAGCGAGATCTCTTATTAAAATACAATAAATTACACTTGTGAAACAGATGTAATTAGAGAAAAAAGTCCTTTTACCCTTTATAGTTTAGGTAGATAAAGGTCTCAGTCACATTTGAGTAAAATAATCCTATTTCAATAAATGTTATAGGATATCTTTTTTAAAGATATTTTATTTTCACGGACCCCTTGCAATTACACCACGGACCACTAGGGGTCCGCGAACTCCCGGTTGAGAAACACTGTTCTACACCACTCTTTGTATTCACAAATGAAAATACAATGAAAAAATATAAAAATAAAACAATCTCTATTACACTGTTGTATTAGCATTAGCCTATTCTCAAGGCTCAGCGTTTTTACCAATTTTCACCAAAAAATACCCAGATTTTTTTAAAAGGAGCAGATCAGTTTAGAGTGATTTTCACCCAGATTTGATGTTTCCACGGATCCAAAAGTTGTTCCTGTTCATGTGAGGTTATGTAAGTGTCCTCTTGTGGCGAAATTCGGCATGCTGGATGGCTTTGAAAAATAAAAAACTGAAAACGCTGAGCCTTGCCTATTCTCTTGAAGTCTACAACAGCGAAACCAATTCGCTAACTCTTGTTCTTATGCACAAACATACATATGCACCTCAAAGTTATACAAATAAACAAAACAAACTCTTATCGTTTGATTCACATTTGTAAACGGTTTAACAAACCTCAAAGGTTGAAAGAGCTTATGGCGGACACAAAACCCTCGCCGCCATCTGGTCTGCAATCATTCGTCTTCTCTCACGTTGTGCCTGCTCTGTTCTGCATGGTCCAAAAAAAGCGTGTTCACAACAACCATTGTTCATGTCCTGACAGCGCGACACAATCAGCGATACGCGTTCCATACTTAAAGCGGCAGTAACATAAATGTCAATATAACAGAAATAGGGACTTAAACCGTGGTTTCCGAGTTTATAAGAACATAAATGAGTTTCTTTACATTCTACACTAACACTTCTTTACCACCGGGTTACACCACTCGCTCCTGCTTAACTATCGACGTCCTCGGTGACTGGATCAGTAGTCTTCACCTCTTTCAAAGCTTCTCTAAGGAACACTGAACCGAAATTCGCTAGGATCTGAGATACAACTGCTGAACTTAGGGACAGTGACTCTAAAGCTGATTTTGGCTCAATTTGCGGGTTTGTATGCACAGCAGCATCGATTGTCTTACTCCCGCGAGGAGCAGGGATGGGAACCTGTACTACAGTTACAGGGTCAGGTACGGGCTCTGAATCAACAGTTACTGACTGTCCCAGTTCAGGGTCCAACGTATCAGTCTCCATAACACTGGGCTCTACATCAGACATTACTGCCTCAATAGACTGAGGGTCAGCAACAGGTAGAGGATTGGTTTCTGGATTATTCTTTACCCTAAGAGAAACCTCTTCAATCACAATTCCATCATCATGTTCTCCCATCTGACCTCTATGATTCTGAACCTCCAGACTGAATAAACTCATGGACTGGTCTGGTAATCTTCTTTCTAAGCATAGAGCTAGGGAGAGTTGGATTTACATATGGCCTAATGTCTACACTGTTCACTCTCTTAACAGGCCCTCCCTCAACCGGTTGAACTGTGTACGTAGTTCCCTGTATCGCCAAAATCTGATACACAGTTGCATCCCATGCATTCTGTATTTTGTTTCTCCCCAAAGGTCTATGTCTTAAGTACACATGCTGACCTTCCTCTACCGGGGGGACAGGACACCTTGTCATTGTGAACAGCAATCTGTTCAGCAGCTTTCTGCTCTGAGTATTCTTTTGCTCGTGCATGTGCATCTCTTAGTCTTTGATGATGAACAGCCAACCAGTCAAGTTTCTTATCCTCAGAACGCTCCTGTCCAAACAGGGCATCAATTAGGAGATGAGGATCCACACCATACAGTATGTAATGAGAATAACCTGTCGTTGAGTGTGGAGTCACGTTGTATGCATACACCAGTTCTGGTAAATGCTCAGGCCAATGCCTCTTTCTGTCAGCGGGCAGTGTGCGCAAAAACTCATGTAAATTTCTATTAAAACGCTCACATTGTATAAAAAATAAAAATAAAAAAAAAAGTTCACATTGTGCATTTCCTGTAGGATGATGGGGAGTAGTTCGCATTTTCTTTATCCCATACAACTTGAGAAGTTCACCTATTACCTGGCTCTCAAAATTTCGGCCCTGATCCGAATGCAACCGTTCAGGCACACCATACTTCATGAACCATTCCCTTATCAGCACCTTAGCTATGGTGTCTGCCTTTTGGTCACGTGTGGAAAAACGTGTGTGAACTTTGTAAACACATCTGTAATCACAAGAACATTTCCTCTGCCATCTGTAGCTGGCTCAAGCACTGTGAAATCTACAGCTACAACCTCCAAAGGTCTCGATGCAAGGAATGATCTCATAGGGGGGTGAATTTTTGGATGTGGCATTTTAGTGAAACAACAGCGCTGACATTTTTTGACCCACAGCTCCACATCCTCATGCATCCCGATCCAAGAAATGCAGCCAACTGTGCTACCAACCTTTGCTCTTTGGCCCCTAGTTTTGCACTTTTGAGATCACATAAGGGACTGTTGTCAGTCACTACCTTGAATTTTGAATCAAGCAGATATCCAGTAGTTCGAGCATCATGCTACTTTAGTTCGTGTCATTCTTTTCTGCATTTCTCAGCCTCCAACTGGCATATGCAATTACCCTTTTTCTGTCATCCTGTTGCTGATATAGGACCGCTCCTAAGCCATGACTACACGCATTGGTCTCTAATATGAATGGACAGGTAAAATTAGCATAATCAAGTATGGGTGCACTGTACGTTTTTCTTTCAAGGTGTCAAAAGTATTTTGACATTCTGTGTTCCATAATGCACAAAGCATTTAGTTGACTTTAGTTGGGCTGCCAGTGTTAAGACACAAATTCACAACATCATGAAGTGGACCAGAAATCTTTGAAAAGCCCTTAACATATCTCCTATAATAGCTACAAAACCCAAGGAATGATCTAAGTTCCTTCAACTTAGCAGGGGCTGGCCATTGTTTTACAGCTGCTACGTTTCCAGGATCTGTTGCTATACAATCTGTGGAGATTTGACGCCCCAGGAACTTGACTTCTTTTTGAAGGAGATGCCATTTCTCCACTTCACCTTCAGTCCTGTCTCTTTAAGGCATTTTAGCACTGTTTCTAGCCTCTCTTAAGTGTTTCTGGAAGCTCCACGAATACACTAGTATGTCGTCTAAATATACTACCATAATCTGGAAGACCAGGTCACTCATGGTTGCCTGCATTAACCGTTGGAACGTTGCAGGTCCATTGCAAACACCCATGGGCATGCGAAGACACTCAAACAGACCAAAAGGCATTGCAAATGCTGTCTTATGCCTGTCACGTTCATCAATTGCCACCTGGTGGTATCCATTGGTAAGATCAATGGTTGAGAAAAACTTTGCGCCTTGTAAAGCATCAAAGCTCTCATCGATGCGGGGTGGGAACACATCTTTCTTTGTCTTCTGATTTCGCTTTCTATAGTCTACACACAGACGTATAGTGCCATCAGCCTTTCGTACTATCACCACAGGAGAAGCATAAGAGCTGTCACTATCCTGAATGACACCTTTCCTCAATAGCTTTGAAATGTGCTCTTGAACCTCTCTGTACAGTTTCGGTGGAATGCAACGGTACGGTTGTGCAACTGGTTCCTCGTCAACCACCTTAATTTCATGCTTAACCTGATCGGTATAGCCAAGGTCATTATCATCATCTGTGAAAAAACACATATGTACTTAGCTAGTAACTCACATTGCTTGTTTCCCTCTTCAGCTGTGCCACCAATGCCAAGATTGTCAATGACTGACTGCACTCTACTCTGAGCATCAGAATTATTTGTCTCTACTGTGACCTGCTCAACATCAGCAGAGATGCGTTGAAAATTTACTTCACAGGTCTGTTCACCGTCAACACTCTCAACTCGAGATACAAAACCCAGCCGGGTTCTCGGGCAGAGCCACACATCCTCTTGTGAGAAATTCACAACTTGGACTGGGACAGTTTGACGCTGACCACTCAACAATGTTGGAATGATTGCGAGACCTTGAGGGAGCGTTGTGTTTCCAGGTTCTACCAGCAGTTGAGCATCTTTCTCAGCCCCCTTAATGGTTCCTTTTACCATGACAGTGGCTAAGGATGATGAAGGTATGTGTACCTTATCTTTACCAGTGACTCTGGCAATGGCTCTCTTATCAACATTGCATTTCTGCATTTGCCGAAACACAGTTCTCCATTCCGAATCCAATTTCCCACCCAGTGTAGTATCAAATTCAGATTGCACTAACTGCCAACACTTGTGAATGATATTCATACCAATGATACGGGGTTCTGTCATCTGGGAGCTCTTAGAGGGCTTCACAACCAAAAAGCCACAATCTGGGATTTTCATACGCATTGCTTCAACTTCCAATTCAAGGTAAAGGTATCTCTAGTCTATTTGCAATAGTTATTCAAAGCCAACTAGAGATGGAATACACATCCTTCCGAAAGAACCTTTCAGTGATGGTGCTTACATTGCTACCAGTATCCACTAAACAATGTGCTGTAGTACAACCGATATTAAGCTCTTTTACTTGGCATTTTCCTATTGCACACTCTATCACCTGCTCTCGTGTTTGGTTGTCCAATCTGTGAGTTGTCTATCTAGCCCAAACTGTCCGACTCTATACAACCCGGGGGGGGGGTCTCGTTTCCCTGAGCATAGCTTCTGTCTGCAATTCTTGGTGATACGTCCCACAGTCTTGCACTTTAAACATATCGGCTTACCATCGTCTGTGAATTTAGGCTGAGCTCTAGGTTTGCTATTTGAGAAGGCACCAGTGCCCTCCATTTTTGTGCTCTGTAGTGGACATAGCGTTTTTGCTCATCTCTCTCATACTATACATGCCACTGTATTCAGTCCTGTTTTCCCTTAAAGAGGACAGGACAACTATGCCCTTACAATGATGTCACGTGTGTGTGTGTGTGGGGGGGGGGGATTGTACACTACAGTGGACATGTTGTAACATTTGAAACAAATCAAGCTTTAATTTTTTTTGCAATGTGTTTTTTTTACCACCCAAAATTTAATTTATGTAAACAAAAAAAAGAGAAAGAAATTAAACAACATTATTTTTCCTGGGTCTCATATTACAGAAATAGGGACTTAAATCATGGTTTCCGAGTTCCGAGTTTATAAGGATTTAAATGAGTTTCTTTACATTCTACACTAATATTCCTTTACCACTGGGGTACATTAACATCACCTGAGATGATGAACCAATCATAATCAGTGGAAACCCTAGAGAGTACCTCCAAAAATTCATCAAGAAAGCCATGTTTAGATTTTGGTGGCCGACAGACAGTAATTTTTGTAACACCCGTCCCATATAGCTATATAAAAATCTGCTATGTGTAGTAGTACTGTGGGCGGGGGCTGGGTACGTTTTAAAATAAATGGCGCTATTACCTGTATGCTCTTAAATTATTTGAGTGGTTCTCTCTTTTAAACTAAAATAACTGGCGGTGCCTCCAAATAAATTTATGATATATAATAAAGACATATCACTTGGATTTTGGTTTTTTCTCTTGTCCTAATTCTATCTATCCTTTTAACAGTTATTAAATATGAATAACCTGTGACACAACAAGGTTTCTTTAGATGTAATGCCAAATTATGGTAGGCTATTTATTTACATTAAACAGAACTTCTCAAAATCACATTCATGAATAAAGACAAGTAGGACTAAATCCCAAATATGAATAAACACCAAATGATATCAAATAACATCAAGCATAGGTGCACACATACACACTCACACACACACACACACACACACACACACACTCTGCAACCTATGGTCAACCGGGGTCAGCCCTATGTTCCCACAGCCCAATGGTCCCACAGCCCCATGTTCCCACATTCTAAGAATTTTTTTTTCACTGAAACTGTTGAAAATTAGGCCCTATGTTCCCACAGCCCTATGTTCCCACATTTCTAAGATTTTTCTTATTTCTAAGATTTTTCTCAAAATGAAACCCTATGTTCCCACATTTCTAGGACATTTTCAAAATTAGGTCTTGTGTTCCTACATTTCCCTTCAATGTAAGCCCTATCCTCCCACAAGATTTTTTGGAAGCACTTTATAGTAAATGAATGAGTAATTTTTTTCCACAATATTTGGTGAAGAGCTATAGCGGACAGGACCGACCCCCTGGTCCACAGTGTTTGCTCAAATGGCTGTTTTTCATGGAGGTGAGTTAAATTTCGGTATGAGGGTTCATCACTCCACAGCAACCCCATGTTGGAGTAGCAGTGTTGAGCTCAAGAGAGAGTTTGGAAGCTAGCTCTCTCCTTCAAATCGCCAGCCGTGGGATTGAGTGGCGAACCCTCAACTACCAGGGATAGAAATGTGGGAACGTAGGGCCTAATTTTTTTTTTTTAAATCTTAGAAATGTTGGAACATAGGGCTGTGGGAACATAGGGCCAACTTTTGAAAAAAATCTTAGAAATGTGGGAACATAGGGCTATGGGAACATAGGGCCTAATTTTGAAAAAAATCTTAGAAATTTGGGAACATAGGGCTGTGGGAACATAGGCACGCTCCCGGTCAACCCACTTATAAACCAAACCCCCGTTGCAGGCCTGAGTCGTGACTTGGGAGCGTAGAGGCCTAGAAACTGTAGTGGCCGCGTGACTTTGTCACACAAGCAAAATAAAAAAACAGGTGGTCAGTACTCACAGATCCAGGGGACATTTAGAGGGGGAGGACGAGGGGAAACTGGGTGATGGGCACTCGGCAGGGCGCAGAAGAACAGCGGCGGAGAAAGAAACAGCAGCGACAGTCAACTAGCGCTCCAACAGGAAACAGTTCCCCAAAGGGGTCCAACGGAGCTGTCCTCTCTTACAGCCACACATCATCAGTCTCCTGAATCAAATAAATCAGCCAAGCAACAAGTCCATACACTATTTCGTGGCAAGCTAGCAATAGCTTGTCTTAACCAATTCTTCAAAGCTGAGCTAATTGTTATTATGCTAATGCTAACAGCTACTCACGCTTAGCAACACGATGCGTTTTTACACCATAACATGTAGTCACACTATGAAAAGCAATACACAATCTCATATTTACCTCTTGCAGATCACAAAAATCCGAACCCTTTGGATAACTGTTCGTCAACCACTAACATTTTGCTCTCGAACAATCTGCACTGTTCACTTGACGGTGACCATTCGCTTTTTTCCCCCCGTTCTCCAACACACTAGACCTAACAGCTTACAAGCAAGCCCCGCCCCCTACCTGAGAACAGAATCTGGATTGGCTATCATTTAAGAACATGACAATTAAACCAAAGGACAACATAGATTGACATAATGCGGCTAATTAAGTTAGGCTGTTAGACTGACTACACGTGCTTGGTCCTGTACATATTATGCAAACTATGCTCATTTGCATAAACTCTTAACCCTTTAACTGTAAAGATTATGACTTCTCTATTTTATCCTTCCTTATATATCTTTAACATATTTAAACATTATGAACTTAATTTTTAAAACTATTTATATCCTAAATGAATTTTAACCAAATGTCTAAATGCATTTTAGCCAGGGCTACATTATTAAAATCGTTGCATTACAATGTATAGTAAAAGCAAGGTATCCAAAAAACATGATCCCCGTGGGGGATTTCCTTGCAGCTATAGGAATCTCTTATCAGATCTGGTGGTATGGATGAATTTGAAGCCAGGAGGTGCAGTCTCAATGATCGCGACTGTGCCATTTCTATCAAGGTCTCGGTCAGTTGGGTGAAGCGCAGATTATTGGTACTTATATCCATCCATCCATTATCCAAACCGCTTATCCTGCTGTCAGGGTCGCGGGGATGCTGGAGCCTATCCCAGCCGTCATTGGGCGGCAGACGGGGAGACACCCTGGCCCAGAGGTGGGAGTCCCGCCAGCACAGGCAAACCAGGCAATAGCTTGGGCCCCCCAAAAGATATGTGGGGAAAAGGGCCCCCGATGGCCACACATATAGTATTGGCACATTTTGCAAAGACAGCTATAAACCCTCTTAAACGTCTCAGAAAGGCAAATACCCCCCCCCCCCACTGGCCACTCGTATTGCCGCGTTTTGCAGTGACAACTGCAGTCATAAAGTAAAGTGACATTACATAAAGCATAAAGGCACTAGTGCACCGTCGCTGAAAACGGAAACCCCCTTTGCGAGACCCCTTCTTGAGAGTCGGCGAGCTACCTGTAACTGTGTCGATAGCTACTCACAATTTAACCGCGATGTAACTACAACAGAAAAATGAAAAAGGCGGAAAAGATTAAATGGTCATGGCTACTCTACTCTATAAAAGCAAATGCTGTCTTCTGCTTTGCATGCACTCTGTTTGGAAACCAGGAAAATGCACTCAGCAAAGATGGGTTCAGCAAATGGAGGAATTTAGGGTGTCATCTTAAAGAACATGAGTTCTCAAAGCCACATGCAGACAACATGAGATGCTGGCATGATTTGCAAAAGAGATTAGAAATCAACGCAATGATTGATCAAGTCCAACAACACTTGATGCAGTCTCATGTGGAGCACTGGAAGGGTGTCATCAGAAAAATCATCGCCATCATAATCCATCTAGCTGAAAGGAACCATGCTCTAAGGGGCCATACAAATGTCTTGTTTGACAGACATAATGGAAACTTTTTAGCACGGATTGAATTAACGGCAAAATTTGATCCCATCATGAATGAACATGTGTGAAGAATCCAGAACCAGGAAACCAAAGTGCATTACCCCAGCATTAACATCCAAAATGAGATTATTGCATTGGTCGGAGACAAAGTAGTTGAGGAGATAAACAGAAGGGTAACTAAGGCCAAATACTACGCTGTCATAATGGATTGCACTCCTGATATAAGCCACGCAGAACAACTCTCTGTTGTTCTGCAAATTGTGAACTGTGAAACATCTGTTGGTGCTTCTATCAGTGAACACTTCATTGGCTTTCTTGATGCAAAAGACACAACTGGAAAAGGCCTGTTCGAGATGCTTCGGGAAAAGCTGGAAAAACACAACCTAAATGTTGCAGACTGTCGTGGCCAATCATATGACAATGGGAGCAACATGATGGGACACAAACAGGGGGTTCAGGCAAGAATAGTGCAGTTGAACATCAAGGCTCCCTGCAACAGTCACACTGAATCTCATTGTATCAGATGCAGCAAGATCCTCTGTGCTGTCTATGTCTCTCTTTGGTATTTTGCAGAGACTGTACAACCTTTTTAGTTCATCCGTGTCACACCGGGCAATCCTGCAACAACATGTCAAGAACCTCACAGTGAAATCCTTATCAATGACAAGATGGGAGGCGAGGATTGATAGTGTGAAGGCTCGGGGGTGCCGGTTGGGTCTTTGCTCTTTGTCAGCGACGACGTGCAGCAGGCTGTCCACGGCTCTGCGTCAGTCGAGGAGATATCCCGGGGAACGCTCTGACCTCCGGCGGTCGCTTCACGGAAGGGTCGGGGGCATCTGTGTCATCCTTGGCTGGATTCCCAGGATGAGTGGGGGTACTTGCAGGAGAGCTGGTGCAGACAGGCGGTGTATGTGCATCCTCCACTGCGTCCTTATCTTCATCTTGGAACCCAAGTGGTGTGCAACGTGTAGGTTGTCTAGCAGGCTGTCCATCACCGGTGTCTATCCTGTGTTTGACTACATAGAACCGGCCAAGGTCTCCATCGGTTGCCGCAAAGATGGACTGGTACTTCAGGAGAAGAAGGAGAAATGCCTCTTGCTGTTCTTCACTCAGGCCCTCACTTGCTGAAGTGAACAGTTCAAAGATGGAGAGGCAGGTCTAGCACACTTGCTGGCTTCAGACGTCGTATCTGCTGCGAGAGCTCAGGAGGCGGTGGTGGGGTTTTGGAGAAGAGATCAGGGGGTTCCTCCATGGCTTCGATGAGGATTCCAAGGCAGGTGCCTCCCGGAAGGTTCGTGGTGGAAGGAGACAGGTTGCAGAGTCTTATAGGCACCCTTTCATCCATGTCTACGATGACGCTGCCTGGGGACACGCCGTCCACTAGTCCAGCTCGCTCCAGGACTGCTGTCACTCCAGGTTTGGGATCCTCCACCACACCCCATACGTCACATTCACTTTCCGGAGGAAGGGTTGATGGGTTCAAGAGAAGCACTCTGGAGACGGCATAGTTCTCCACTGACCTCCCAGTGATGAAGCTTGGCACTGGCTCGCCCTCGATGAACACCTTGCTTCCGCTGAGTACTGTCACATCTGCCGCCAGCATGAAGTGTAGTCCCATGAGGAGGGAGTCGCGGATAGGGGCTACGTACACATCCCAGTCCCGGCTTTTGCTGCCCATCTTATTTGTCACACTGTATCCTTGTGCAGTCCCCATCGCCTTTCCAGTCTCGGCGTTCAAGAGACAAGCTGGTTTACCGTTCGAGTGGTCCACTAACTGGAGCTGCTGGAACACTTCTTGTGACATTACAATGGCTTCCGCACCGGTGTCGATGACGCACTGGATGGGGATGTGATTAACTGTGATCGGGACCATTAGGCTGGGGCCTTCGCCCTCGGCTCAGGCTATATTGATGACTTATCGATGCTCAGCTTTTTCATTCTTGGGGGACTCCGTTTGGCCGCTTGTGGAGCTGGCCAGGTCCGGGCCATTGGACCTGGCCAGTTCTAGTTTCCAAATCCTCCTGGGGCCGGGTGACCTCGAACAGTCCCTCTTGAAGTGACCAACCTCCCCACAGTGGTAGTATGCGCCCTTTTGAGTGGTAGATGGGCTTGGCGATCTGGGTCGGGTTGTTGTGTTCGTGGAGCCCGGCGATCGTGTGGGGGACCTCCCGCGCTCCTGATCGACCTTGGTGTGGAGCCTGGAAGGGCTAGCTGCAGCTGTCGTTTCATTTCTTTAATCACGTCTGCTACCAGGGCCTGCACTTCCTGCTGTAGCGGAGGAGCTTGTGTTGATGGCGTGGCCGAGGCTATCTCTCTTCCAGGATTCTCATCAGCCAAGGAAATGCGCCTGACTTTCCCTTTCCCCTCTGTATCTCGACCCAGGGTTGCTTTGTAGTTATACTCATGGGCCTCCGCAAGCTTCTGGGCTTCTGCCAGTGTTTTTGGATCAGCGTTCATGACTTCATAGGCAACCTGCTGATTTAGGAGCCCCTTGAGGAACGCATCCGCTTCCAGCTGTTCCTGTAGCTCTAGGTCGACCCCGGGGTAGGCTAGTGTGATGAGCTGGTGGACCTCTTCTGCGAACTCAGCCGAGGAGGCCTCCTTCTGCTGACGGACCTCGTTCGGGTTACGCCGCGTGGTGGAAGGTGGAATGTTCTTCCCATAGCGCTCTCAACTGCTCTGTGAGTCTTCTCTGATATGTTCTGGCAGAGAACTGATAAACCGTACTGCAGGGCCTCTGAGCCGCTCGTGAAGCCTGTCTAACCGGTCTGCAATGGAACGCATTCCAGTCCTCACTTCCGTCGAAAGGGGCCAGAAGCTTTCGTACTGGGGCAACATGCAGACGGATGGGGTTGACCAGGTTGGGGGTGACTTTGGAAATGGCTGTTACTGCTTGGCGCAGAGCTGTGGTTTCCCAGACCATTGTCGGCCCGCCTATTGGCTGTGCTGGCAGGGAAGTTCACGTTGACAGGGGGGGTGATGAACCTATTAGATGTCGGATAATCACCTCTTCTGTCTTTTCTGTGCCATCGGCAGCCAGCTGATTCCACATCTGTGTATTCTTCTCTGTCCCAACTAACCAATGATGTGCTCTGGGAGTGTCGCTGGATCACGTCGAGGACAGGAGCGAACTCAGGGGCTTATTGGGAAGCTGGGGTCGACAGCCCTCCAGCTGCAGTGTACCCTTGGTGTGGGGTGCTGTTTGGAGAGAGGTCAGGAGGGCCCAGGACAGAAGCGGACGCCGCTCCCAGGTGTACACTCGCATCTCCACCACCATTGTCTGCGCCAACAGGTTGCTGTGTTGCGGTTCCAGCCCCCTCCTTCTTCATTATCCCCACCTGCTCCGTCCTTAGCTGCTCATGCATTTGTTGCACTTGCTGCATTTGCAGCATAAACTGCGTTTGCATAAACCAGGGGTCCCCAATAGGCGGCCCGCGGGCCACGTCCGGCCCGTGACGGGTTGAGTTATGGTCCGCGAGAATTTTTGGAGAAATGCCAGAAGGAAGAATTTCTTTATTTCCCTACCAAAAAAAAAAAAATTAATTTCTTAGTAAAAGTAAGACTAGTAATATATCGAAAAATAGATGAAAAATCTCTTTAAATTATAATACCTGCAACGTATCGATACCAAAACAAACTAACGAACAACATGCTGCTGGAGGTTGAGTGGCCCGTGGTTAAAAGTGGCCCTAAAAGTGGCCCGCTATGAAAAGTAATTGGGGACCCCTGGCATAAACTGTTGCTGTTGCGTTTGCATGCGCTGCATGAACTGTTGCATTTGCAACATCATTGGCTGTAGCCATACCGGTGCCTGCTGCTGCGGCCTCCCTTCCCCTTCAGCTAGCTCTCCCTGGTCATTCTCTCCGTTCTCCCCCATCTTCTCTTTGCCTTCCTTCCTTTTCTTCCTCCGCGTATCCCGGTTTGAACCGGCGCCCGCGCGCGCGATAAAAGGCGCCGACACGCAGTGTTAGCGTTCCGAAGCTAGCTAGCTAACTAGCTGTTAGCACAAACGGCTAGGCTACTGGACTGTTCGGAGACTTCTTCTGACAGACACAATCCCGTTTCCTGACACCATTTGTCGCGGGCTGATATTTACACCTCAGTGATGACGAGCGGCGTGGGCGAATACACGATGCCGCGACAGACCGGGTGGCCGTTAGCTACTGTTAGCTAGCAATAGCGGCTAGCGACCGCGCTATGCTAACCTGCTGTCCTGACGCTCGGTAGCGTAACGTTAACTTTATGTTGTAGACTCACCCTTTTGGTGTTCAGCGACGAAAGGGGGTCTAGCTGATCACTCTCTGTCTCCCTGGCTCCTTGCTGGTACAAGGGCTTGCTTGGGGCTGTAACCTGGCGGGTCCCGGCGCAGACGGGAGGAGCAGCTCGACTCACGTCTATACTTGTAGGATTCCAGATAACAACTGCCTACACTTCCGGATCCAGCTGGCTATCCCCGCGACAGCGCGTGCCCCCCACCCATACATTTTATAAGTCCATTATAATTGTGTTATCCTCTTTCAGTGTTGTATTGTGTAAATTGCGTAAACACAACATCCATTGCACGTTGTGTGTCATGGGAGAGAGACCCCTCCTCTGGTGCTCTCCCCGAGGGTTCTTCCCATTTTTTCTCCCTGTTAAAGGTTTTTTTTAGGGAGGTGTTCCTTATCCGGTGAGAGGGTCTAAGGACAGGATGTTGTGTTGCTGTTCAGCCCACTGAGGCTAATTTGTAATTTGTGATATTGGGCTATACAAATAAAATTGATTTGATTTGATTTAGACAGATAAGATAGATAGACAAGACAGACAGAATCATAGCCACAATCATATGACTATGATTAGCTAGTCTTAAAGTTACCTTTGGAAATTCAGCTCGAGCATTCCTGCATTTCCAGAAGTCGTCTCTACATCCACGAGTCGTCTACGGCGCAAACGGAAGTGACGATGACCTGCTACGGAAGTTAATTAGCGTCATCGTGAAAACAGTCTCAACGTCCAACCGGAGGACATGACGTCAGCGTGTGAATGGTAGGCCAAGCCTTCAGTGATTCTTAGTCTTATATCAACACAACTTTCTTCAAGTCACTGACTCCAGAGTCTTTTTAAATCATTTATTTCACATGCTTCGAAAGCAACACTAGAAAAGCTATATGGCACAAAGCATTTTACTGCAGAGATCAAATTATTCAGACATTCAACAGAAAACAGTAAAAAAAAATCGAAATTAAGAATCTAAAAATGAAACGTGTCATTGTGTATATACAAATGTAGTCTTAAGGTAATAAACACCTCTGATCACAACTGTAGTTTCACCATGGTATGCCGTGTGCTAGAACTACATGCATAATAAAGATTCTACAGAGAATCAGTTCCCAATATACATGTAAGGTAGTAATGTAAATCTGCCACAGGGTGGCACTGTTACGCTGTATGTTCCACTGGGAATGCCGCAAATGGCGATGTTTGTCCCTTTTGCAACACCGTACCCCTAAGTCTTGTCCCGGGCAAAAGGCTACGTTGATCAAATGTTTTTTGTTTCTTCTGCCGGAAGGTGAGCAGTGTTACTGGCGGTCTGCATTATCATAAAAATATTGATTTATATCGCACATATTGTCTAACTGTTTATTCTGTGGTGTTAATAGACAAGTTTGCTTACAACCTAGTTAAAGTTTGATGTCGAACATTGTATTTGGCAAGAGAAATGTGACAAAAAGTGTTGGCTAGCCTGTTGAGCATTAGCATGGCATATAACGCAGGATGCAGTATTATTTGAGCAGATTATCCATGGTTTTTTTGTTTAATTTTATGGGTAATAAGTGCCTTATTTAATTTATAATGGATGACATTTGCTTTGGTTTTGCCGTAAGGTAGCATTTTGATATAAGATGTGTTTATTTGCACATTTGCACTTTTTATTTTAATTTTATTGAGAAAGAGAAATGTTTTTTTGTTTCTTCTGCCGGAAGCTGTGAGTATGAGGAGGCCAGCGGCCAGCTGATTGATGAGAGGTGAAGTGTAAGCGAGTGCCAATAAAGTGTCCAGGTCTCAGCCACGATCCCAAGCCTCCGCCTCCTTCCTTTTCCACGCAAACATCATACTACAACAAACACAACGCAGAGTCCCAGGGCGTGTAGGGAGACGACGGCCGAACGCAAAGTGCGGGTTACATCATGGTGCCGTGACCCGGATCGTGGTGCTTCGAGATCCAAGGAGATACAGAGACTCGCGTCCTCGCCTTTGCTGCTGCATTGAACTGCGTGACCTTCAGTGACTGGACAGTGTGGTGGACTGAACTACTGTCATCGGCGCTGCAGCATTGGCAAGATACTCACCTCTTCAAATATCCTTTACAGACTGTTGAAAACTTGCTATATCCATTTGAGGACTTTTTATGATATTTCGATAAACTTAACTGTTATTTGAGTTGTGTAAAAGTGTGCTATGTGAGATCCTGCTATAGGAACACTGTGTTTAACATTATGCTGATATATATCATTCATAATTTTTTGGTTTTGGTTAAGGGTTGTGTATTGACCATCTGATTTTGACTCAAGTTTAATGTGAGTTTTGAGTTGATAGTGATTATTGTTTTTTGATATATTTACTGGAAAAAAAGGGGAGATTTTGCATACACAGCTAAACTTATTCTGTGAACACAGTGAATCATTAATAGTCATCTGTTTTGACACCAACAGTTACACCAGTCATAGTGATTTAGAAAAAAATATATCAAAATGTTCAGTGACTATGCAGATTATCAGTCAAAGCAAGAAGGTGCCTCTGCTGCCACACCGGGTTCCCAACTGCCCCCGATGCCCACAGCCAGCCACAACTGTGACACTCCAGCCCAGACACAACCCCACCTTTCAAGCAAGGGCGTAACAACCACCAGTGCTGCAAATCAACAGCAATCAGTGAGGCCAACGCTTAACAACTACTTCACTAGCCTCACCACCACCCAACAGCTGATCCTCCCTCAAGACCACCACAGCAGTCAGCAGCCCCCATACCCAGGACTAAGTGCACCACTCACTCCACCACCCCCAATACTGTCACCTTACCCTATTCACTACTCCACTCCAGCTCATGCACCCACCTTGCCAGCCTCTAGAGCTCCAATGCAAGCACCCTCACTATGTTTTGACAGCAGCCCAGCTGCCAAACCAATCCACCGAAACAGCAGTCCAGACTACAGCCTGCCCAGTGCATCCCTTCCAGCTGTACAGATATTAGTGGAACCTAATCCCCCGGCCCAAGCCAGTGTGAACCAGCACACACACCCTTTGCCCATTCACAGCCTCTCGTGCCCCACCTCCACGGAAATGCAAACTGTACAGCGGCCGACCATGACTCACCCAGACACCCCTCCTTACCAAAGCCCTGCTGCCGAGCCTAAACCCCAGGTCTACACTGGTCCTGCATATAATCCCCCTGTGCCCCAGGCCCTCATGCCAAGCTTTCAAATGCCACCAATGATGAACATTATGAGCTACCCCTCTTCTACTGGCCAGACCCTTCAAAGTTTGCAGCATGGATCAATCCCCCAGCTGCATATGTCACAGCCTGCTGCCCTCTACCCCCAAGAGGTGACCACCCCACTAGCAGTGCAACATGTAGCCCCTAACCACACAGCCCCTGCCTCAGACCCTCGAGCTGTCATGTACCACAACACACTCCCACAACACCCTCCACCACACCCATCCACCACCCCGCACATGCACCCACGTCCGTATGAGCCCCCAATGAATGCTGCCATCAGAGCCGCAGCCAACACAACCCTTCCACCAGCTGCATATGGTGGGCTCATGCAAACTCATCAGGTAAAAAATGTCCAAATCTTCACTGGCAATCCAGACAGCAAAATACTTGTAGAAGACTGGGTTCGTGATATGCAGTACCTTCTGGAGGCAATCGAGCTCCCCACATACCTCCGCTTTTCGACTGTTGTGTGACACCTGAGCGGTGAGGCCAGGAAGCTAGTCCTGAACCTACCCCCCCACGACCAAACTCCAGAGAAGGCATATGAGGAGCTCAGGGCTGAATACAGCGACACACAAGGCTCACTTGATCCACTAGCCGACTTCTATGAGCGCAGCCAGAGGTCCGGAGAGTCTGCCTGCTCTTATGCTATTGCTCTGGAGGCAACACTGAGAACGGTAGAGGAAAGTCAGAGAGGGGGCAGGCAATTTCCTGATCGTGATAGTAAACTCACTCGACAGTTTCTAAGAGGGCTTATGGATGAGATGGTGTATGAAAGGATCACACCAATGAAGCCCAGGCTTTTGAGTTTCCGGGAGCTGCAAGCAGAGCTTAGAAACCTTGCAAAAGAGACTCAGAAGTTCCAGTCACAACACAAGACAAAGAGAGTGCTCACCCAGGTGCAGGTCACATCAGAATGTGATACCAATATGAGGTCAGAGAGGTCAAAACACACTTCAGAGTGGACAGAGCTTAAAGATATGGTCAAGAAATTAGCTCTTAGCCGGGGGCGTGGCCGGGACGTCGAGGATGTAGGACACGTTTCTCTATTGCTGCTGAGTTAGTGACCAAATTTATATATTTAATCTCGCTAAATCGTGCATGTCTTTGGTGGTCAAGCGTCTAAAGAGTCCTTTAAACGATTCACACTATATTTGAGGACTTTGAAGGTGAAATGACTTCTAATCGACCGAAAACGGAGTCTGCAAGAGCAGGCCGCAATAAGCCTGCGCCCTCTCCTGAATCTGATCCGCTCCCAACATCGGGTGCTACAGCTAGTGCTGACAGCATGACAGTACTGACCGCGGAAATGCTAGAATCCATGATGGGCTCCCTCAAAACCGATATTTTCAGTAAGATTGACACTTCAGCTACCACTCTTAGATCAGAGATGATACTGGTCAAAGACGAGCTTAAAAGATCTATCGAGAGGATCCAGAATAAACTCGACGCACATGGAGTCGTCTTATCGGAGCTGGAGCGCAGTGCTACAGATCACAGCACTCGGATTACCGAGCTAGAGGCGAACGTCGGCTCACTAACAACTAGGGTGACATACCTGGACAACAGATGCGAGGACCTGGAAGGTAGAATGCGGAGGAACAACATCCGTCTTCTAGGAATACCGGAGGGAGTGGAGGGCCCGCGACCGACAGAATTCGTAGCCGGGCTGCTTCAGGAGCTGCTCGGCCTGGATGAGAAGCCGCTGCTATACCGGGCCCATCGCACCCTGCGGAGCCGACCCCGGGAGGGTGAACCTCCGCGACCATTTGTCATCAGGGTGCATTTCTTTCACGTCCGGAACGACATGCTGAAGAGATCTGGAGATGCGTCTCCTCTCCTCTACAAGGGCAGAAGAGTCTCGATATTTCCGGACTACACCACGGCTGTGGCCAAGAAGCGGGCTAGCTTCGGAGATGTGAAGCACCAGCTGCGCGCCTGTCCCGGCGTGAAGTATGGTCTCGTCTACCCTGCGGTTCTGAGACTGACCCTGCCGGACAGCTCCACACACAGGTTTGAGGACCCGGCTGTTGCGGCCGATTTCATCAAAAACAGGGTGAAAAAAAGCTGTCATGACACCGCCGGGTCTGTAGCTCAAAATATCAGTTGGCTGGTCTGGTTAGCAGGCTAGTTAGCGGGCTAGCTGGTAGGCAGATTAGCTAGTGAAGTTGGTCTTGCAGTGCTCATTGTTGACATTTGAACGCAGCTGTTTTTTTTTATTTTCAGTACATGTTGGAGAGGGAAGCTAGCCTTGCAGTGCTCATTGTTGACACTTGAATGTAGTGGGTTTTTTATTTTTATTTTCAATACATGTTGATGAGTATACAGCGGACCACTCACATAAAGGTGATATAATGTGGAGATATATTTTATTCCACTTACATTACTGCCTACTATTTGTGTCATTCTCATTTCATTTTGTTTTGATCTGAGCTGCCTGCACTGCCAGTATTTGGTTGTTTACATGGTTGAAGTTCAATTTTGCCACTTTATAGATTTTGTACCTCTCTTAACTGAGTTAGTTTTCCTCGGGTCCTAATGTTATTGGAGACCGACTTATGCACATTGCTTTATTCTAGTTCAATGGTCACAAATCTCAGGTAGCTAAGAGTAAGCTAGCTAAGTTGGTATGCGTTGCTCTAAAGGTTTTTTGTATTTAGGGGTTTGCTTGCATCTCAGTCGAGGAGATGCTTCGGCAAGAGGGATTTTGTGGGAGGGTTTTTTTCCTTCTGTATTTGTGTGTTATTTTCTTGTGTTTTGTCACTTGTTTTTGTTTTTTGAATTTGCACTATTGAGGTCAGCCAAAATATTTAATTTGCATTATGCCTTGTCCTTAACATGTCCTCTCTCTCTTAAGACATGACTCAGCCTGACGTAGCTCATCCTTCTGGAGGGAATGGTTTTAATTTTCTCACTTGGAATTGTAGGGGCATTAACAACCCAGTTAAACGCAGTAGGGTTCTCCACCACCTCCATCAGTTGAAAGCTCACATTATCTTCCTCCAAGAAACTCATCTCAAGGTATCACAGCACTCAATACTTAGGTGCAGATGGGTGGGTCAGGTGTTCCATTCCTCATTTCAGAGTAGGTCAAGAGGGGTGGCTATCTTACTTCACAAATCAGTACCTTTTACATGTTCTAATGTGATAGCTGATCCCAATGGTAGATATGTAATTGTCAGTGGTAGGTTATTCGATACGAAGGTGGTTCTTGTTAATGTTTATGGTCCTAATTGGGACAATGGTGATTTTTTCAAATCGGTTTTCTCCACACTCCCTGATATGTCCTCCCATATGCTGATCATAGGCGGTGACTTTAACTGCTGGTTGGACCCACATTTGGATCGATCCTCCACTAAATCTACTACTTTATCAACCTCAGCTGGGGTTGTCCGTACCTTTATGTCTGATTTCGCTGTTTCAGACCCTTGGAGAACATTTAATCCATCTGGGAGGGCATACTCTTTTTTCTCTTCGGTACACCACACTTTTACGCGCATAGACTACTTCCTTGTAGATGATAGACTTCTCCATTCCATATCTTCGTGCTTATATAATCCAATTGTGGTTTCGGACCATGCCCCTGTCACTATGGGAGTAGTCTTTCAAACAGCTAATAATCAGAGACCGCCTTGGCGGCTTAACACTCAATTACTCAGTAACGAAAATTTTATTAACTTTGCTTCGGCCCAAATTGACTTTTTTATGGATACAAATAGAACCCCAGGTATCTCTGCGTCTACCCTATGGGAAACTTTGAAAGCTTATCTTAGAGGTGAAATTATTTCCTACACCACATATGAGAACAAACTTAAAAAAGATAAATTGTCCATGCTAACACGCCGCATTGCCCAATTAGATAACGCATATTCCGTTTCACCATCTCCAGATATTTATAAGGAGCGCTTAACTTTGCAAGCAGAATTTGACACTTTGCTAACAGATCAAGTTACTGAGCTGCTTGTCAAGTCTAGGAGCACCTACTATGAACAGGGAGACAAAGCCAGTAAGTTATTAGCACACAAGTTGCGTCAAGTTTCATCATCACATCAAATTCCCAAAATTCATACATCATCCGGAATATCATTAGACCCTAGGGAGATACATGATGAGTTCAGAAGTTTCTACCAGTCTCTATATACTTCTGAAAGTGATGCTGATTTATCAGAATTTGATGACTTCTTCCACTCCCTTGATGTACCTTTAGTCAACCAGGATTTGGTTAAAGAATTAGAACAACCAATCACTGTTGAAGAACTGTCTAGAGCTGTCAAATCCCTTCAATCCGGGAGAAGCCCAGGGCCTGACGGTTACTCGACAGAGTTTTATAAAAAGCTTTTCCCCAAAATAGCCCCTATTCTAATTGAAATGTATAATGAAGCATTTGTTAATGGTATTCTTCCACAGACTCTCACTCAAGCGACTATATGTTTAACTCTTAAAAATAATAAAGACCCTCTTGAATGTGCATCATATCGTCCAATTAGCCTGTTAAATGTTGACTATAAGATTTTAGCCAAACTTCTGGCAACACGCCTGGAAACAGTTCTCCCATCGATTATTTCTCCTGATCAAACAGGATTTATTAGAAATAGACATTCATTCTTCAATCTTAGGCGACTATTTAATATCATGTACAATTCCTCTGACACCAACACCTCGGAGGCCATTATATCCCTGGACGCGGAGAAGGCGTTTGACAGGGTGGAGTGGAAGTACCTTTTCTATACACTAAATAAATTCGGCTTTGGTTCAAAATTCACTACTTGGGTAAGACTTCTGTATGCGTCCCCCCAAGCCTCTGTCAGGACTAATAACACTCAGTCAGGCTGTTTCCCTCTGCAACGGTCAACACGCCAGGGTTGCCCTCTAAGCCCTTTATTGTTTGCTCTCACCATAGAACCCCTTGCAATAGCACTTCGTTCCAACCCTCTTATCAAAGGTATAGTTAGATACGGACATGAGCACAAGGTGTCTTTATATGCAGATGACTTATTGCTATACACATCTAATCTTTCTGTTTCTGTTCCTGCTGCCCTTGCTACTATTACATCCTTTGGTCATTTATCAGGGTATAAACTGAATCTCAGTAAAAGCGAATTGATGCCGCTTAATGTGACCGCGGAAAATTCCCATTACATACCTTGCCATTCAAAGTTGCTCATAGTTGTTTCACTTATCTTGGTGTACAGGTCACGAGTCGATTTGAAAACCTTTTTCGAGCCAACTTTTCCTCGCTTTTAACCCGCACTAAGGATGATTTTGAACGCTGCTCAGTGATGCACCTCTCTTTAGTAGCGAGAATTAATTCTGTTAAAATGAACACACTCCCTAAATTTTTATATCTCTTTCAGTGCCTACCGATTTTTCTTCCCAACACATTTTTCAAAAAAATAGACGGCCTAATTCTACCTTTCATATGGGATAAGAAGACTCCTAGGATACGAAAACAGCTCTTGCAGAGACCCAAGTCAGACGGAGGTATGGCGCTACCAGATTTTAGATTTTATTATTGGGCGGCTAATCTTAGGGTCATTCAGTTCTGGTTGCGAGGTGGAGAGATGTCCCCGTCCCCAATTTGGTTAAAGATGGAAGCTGCTTCGTCTGTACCGGCATCATTGTCTTCCCTCGCTCACTCCTCCATTACAGGCCCTTATTCCTCTTTCACCAAGAATGTGTGTGTCAAAACAACATTGAGGATCTGGAATCAATTTAGACGCCATTTTGGGTTTCAGACAACCTCTCTTTCTGCTCCGGTGGCCTCGAACCCTGCTTTTGCCCCATCTATGGTTGATAGTGCTTTCTCAATATGGTCTAGTCTTGGTATAAAAAGGTTTAAAGATCTCTACATTGACAATACATTTAGTACGTTTGAGCAACTAGCAGTTAAATTTGGTCTTCCCATGCATCATTTTTTTTAGATTTTTACAGATCCGGAGTTACGTCCGCAATTTGGATCCTCATTTCCCCACCCTTCCTGGTGAAACACAGTTTGACACCTTTCTTACCCCGCTTCCCACTCTGAAAGGTACCTTGTCAATAATTTATAGACAAATTTGTTCTTTAAGAATTGCCTCACTTAATGACATTAAATCCTCATGGGAGGAGGAACTGGGGGAGGGAATATCTGATGGGCTGTGGGAGAGGGCACTCGGAAGAGTACATACCTCTTCGGTCTGCGCCCGACATGGTCTCATTCAGTGCAAAATCATTCATAGGGCTCATTGGACCAAAGCGAGACTAGCGAAAATTTACAAAGACATAAATCCTAACTGTGTGAGGTGTAACCAGTCTCCTGCTAATCATGTGCACATGTTTTGGTGTTGCTCATCTCTTGATGGTTTTTGGAAAGATATTTTTAGCACACTTTCAGAAGTATGTGACACACAGGTCAAGCCAGACCCTTTTATTGCGCTATTTGGGGTGCCCTCGCCCACATTGCAACTGACCAATATTAATAAGGATTTTATTGCCTTTGTTACCCTGTTGGCGAGACGATTGGTTTTGCTTAGTTGGAAATCCTCTGTACCCCCTTCTCATGCTCTTTGGATTAAGTCTGTTTTAAATTGTATAAAGCTGGAAAAAATTAGGCACACACTCAAAGGGTCTCTAAACAAATTCTGGGCAATGTGGACCCCCTTCTTTTCTTATGTTAAGCGACTTCATTTCCCTGTTATTCCAGAGTGATGTGTGTGTATATATATATATATACATATTTTTTCCTTTTTATTGATGTCCTTGTTGGATGGAGGTGGGGGCGTGGCAAGCTCCGGTGATGAAGGAGGCAGGGTGTATGTGTACATGATGTCTGTGAGGGACTGTGCTGGGTTGGCTGGCCTGCGGACAAGTGCATTGGAATATGTGTACTTGTATTTATTTATTATTTTTTATTTTTTAAATTATTTTAGTTAATTTGTTTTGATTTGATTTGATTTTTTTTTGTCTCCTTTGAGGGTGTGTTTTTATTTCTCATTGTATTCTGGTGTGTTAGTGTATTGTTGGATGTGTTTTGTGTTCATGCTGTACAACTTATGAGGACAATTATTTTGTAAATGTTGATTGTGCGGAAAAGTCAATAAACAAAGTTATAAAAAAAAAGAAATTAGCTCTTAGCCAAGAAGAACAGATGACCAAGTTGGCTCACCTTGAGTTGAGAATTGCTGCACCTACCCCTGCACCAGCCCCTGCACCCCCACTAAGGCCCCAACCATCTCCCAGAACAGTTACTCAGGGCTCCAGTGTTGTTTGCTACCGGTGTGGGAAGCAAGGGCATATAGCCCGAGTATGTCGAGCGGTGCTCCCAGATCCCAGTCCGCCCTGGACTCACCGACCCCAGCCTACGACCTCCGCGGAGAGCACCACGCCCCACTCAACGCAGCATTTAAACGCCTAGAGCCTGTGGTAACTGGGGCAACCATGGGCAAGCAGCAAGACCCCCCACTGCAGGTGAGCGATACTGATGATGGAGTAGAGGACATTCCTATTGTGGGTCCCAGGAATGATGGTGAGGTGGAAGTCAATGGATTAAAGTGCAGGGCTCTTATCGATTCCGGCTCTCAGGTAACCAGTATTACTCACGGATACTGGTGCAACCACCCTGACCTCCATGGACAGAAACTACAGCCCTCTAAAATACCCATAGCAGGTGCAGCAGGTCAGGATGTGCCTTACTCTGGTGTCCTGCGCATTAAGTTGAAAGTGCTGAGGAAAGAGTTCCAGAGTGTGCCGGCTTTTGTTGTCCCTGACTCCGAGTATCGCTCCTCCGTCCCACTGCTTGTGGGAACTAATGTCGTCCGTGCCGCCAGGAGGCACCTCCAAGCAACCTATGCGGAGCAATATCTTCAGCGGGTGAAGGAAAGCCATCCAGAGTGGTACACAGCTTTACTGGAAACTGGCGACACTGAATATACAGGAGCAGACGACATGGTGGGCCCTGCTGTGTACACTGGCCGTAAAATACGCATCCCGGGAGGGAAAGAGATGGACTTAATGTGCAAAATCAAAGCTGGCCCACAAAGAAAGACATACACAGCGCTAATTGAAGGCCACGCCTCCATTCGGCTTCCCCAGGACCTTATGGTTGCCAAAGTTCTTGCAGATGTGAAGAAAGGCTGTGCTCCTGTCAGAGTGATGAACCTGTCCCAACAAACTGTCACAATCAAACCACACACACAGCTGGCCAGCGCCTTCCTGGTGGACAGTGTTGTGGATTTTTCAGCCACGGAACAGGGTTGTCATCAAAATGAGGGGAACAAAGAGACATACCTGTGTCTGAACCAAGTTGTGAGCAGTGGTGGGGTGGACATAAGTGAAGCAGCAGTGGAGAATGAGCACCAGCGCGCCCTCCTAAAAGAGCTTGTGGAGAGGAATATGGGGGTGTTCTCACAGCACTCAATGGACTACGGCCACACAAAAACAGTGCAGCACGAAATCCCCCTGGTCGACTCAAAGCCCTTTCGACTCCCGTACCGCAAGATTCCCCCTTCACAGTGGCAGGATGTGAGGAAGTTGCTGACAGAAATGGAAACAGCAGGGGTTATCAGGCCTAGTAAGAGTCCATATGCTTCGCCAGTAGTGATTGTTACCAAGAAAGACGGATCACTAAGATTATGCATCGATTACCGAAGGCTTAACGCCTGCAGCACAAGAGATGCATTTCCACTGCCCAGAATAGAGGAGGCCCTGGAGGCTCTGGGTCAAGCACAGTATTTCTCAACACTTGATCTCACATCTGGATACTGGCAGGTAGAGATGGCGGAGCAGGACAAACACAAAACAGCATTCAGTACTCCCATGGGGCTGTTTGAAGCCAACAGAATGCCTTTCGGCCTTCAAAACGCTCCGTCCACCTTCCAGAGACTCATGACCTGCTGCTTTGGCGATCTGAACTTCACCCATCTCCTGATCTACCTTGATGATCTGATCATATTCTCTAAAACCTTTGATGAGCATCTGGAGAGGCTGCAGCTGGTGTTCGATCGACTGAAGGAGCATGGCTTGAAGTTGAAGCCTTCCAAATGTCAGCTTGTGAGAAAGGAGGTGCACTACTTGGGTCACCTGGTGTCTGCGGAGGGCATCAGGACAGACCCAGAGAAGATCAGCAGAGTCAAGGACTGGGCGAGGCCCACGAATCGTAAAGAGGTGCTTCAGTTCCTGGGATTCACCGGATATTACAGGCGGTTTGTGTGCAGTTACTCCACCTTAGCCGCGCCCCTGTACCGCCTTACCGCTGGTGACCCTAGAAAGAAACGGAGAGGGGGGAAGAAGAGGTTAGTGCCTGACCCGCCCTTTGTCTGGACTGATGAGTGTGAGGAGGCTTTTCAGTCACTGAGAGAAAGATTGACAACTGCTTCAGTGTTAGGCTATCCAGACTACAGCCTACCCTTTCTGCTCCAGACTGACGCCTCGGGGGAAGGGGCTTGGTGCTGTATTAGCCCAAGTTCAGGACGGAGTCGAGAGAGTCATAGCTTATGGCAGCAGAGGCTTGAGCCCAGCAGAGACGAGGTATCCTGCACACAAACTAGAGTTCCTCGCTCTGAAATGGGCAGTGGCCGACAAGTTCTATGACCATCTATATGGGCGCAAGTTCTCAGTCCAGACGGACAATAACCCCCTCAAGTATGTCATGTCGTCTGCAAAATTGGATGCTACAGGTCAGCGGTGGGTGTCTCGGCTGTCAGCATTTGATTTTGATGTGCAGTATCGAAGGGGACAGAATAATGTGAACGCTGATGCCCTCTCCCGGCTGTCTAACCAGGAGGTCACCCAAGTCCTGCAAACCTGCCCTCAGCTTGTATCAGCCAAAGTACAAAGGTGTGTAGAGGAACAATCTCCCCAACAACTGGAAATCTCCGCTTCAGAGGGACCTGAGCATCAAGAACCTCTGTCACACACGCTCGGTGAATCCTATCAAGATGTGGGGATGGACTCTCTACCTGCATTGACAAAACAGGAGATTCGTGCAGGGCAAAAAGAGGATGCTGTAATCGGTCCCGTTTTGCACTTTAAAAGTGTGAACCAAAAACCGAGCCGCAGCGAGAGGATTGGTGGTGGCAGGCAGGTTTGCCTTCTCTTAAAAGAGTGGCGGAGGTTATTAGTAAGGGATGGAATAATGTATCGTCAGGTCCAAGACTGTCAAAGGGGAGTAGTAGAGCAGCTGGTACTACCAGAGAGATTTCACACATCCGTCAAGACTGCACTTCATGATGACTCAGGGCATTTAGGGTTTGAGAGAACGCTGCAGATGACAAGGGAGAGATTTTACTGGCCTAAGATGTTCCAGGAAATCAAGGCTTGGTGTGAGCAGTGTGAAAGGTGCTGCCTCAGAAAGACTCCAACTGCAGGCCTCAGGGCTCCCCTGGTCAGTATTCACAGCAGCGCTCCTATGGAACTTGTGTGTGTAGACTTTCTGACTCTGGAGACATCAAAGGGAGGCATAGAAAATGTGCTTATTGTCACTGACCACTTCTCCCGGTACGCCCAGGCCTATCCCACTAAAGACCAAAAAGCCTGTACAGTGGCGAAGGTACTGTGGAAAAACTTTTTCTGTCGGTTTGGATTCCCAGCAAAACTACATGCAGACCAGGGGCGTAATTTTGAAAGTGCTGTGGTGAAAGAGCTGTGTAAGTGTACTGGTGTCACTAAGACACACACAACCCCCTATCACCCCCAGGGTAACGGCACCACCGAAAGGTTCAACCGGACTCTCATGGACATGCTGGGGACACTAGAGCCTCACCTGAAACCCCGCTGGCATGAGTATGTGGATGCAATGACACATGCGTATAACTGCACCAAACATGACTCTACTGGGTACACACCGTATTACCTAATGTTTGGTAGACATCCACGACTCCCAGTCGACCTGATTTTTGGGCTTTCTACCACCAAAGAGCCATGTGAGTATAGTGAATATGTCCAGACCCTGCATGACTGTCTGTCGGAAGCTTATACTCAGGCTAACCAGGCCTCACAACATGCAAAAGAGCAGCAGAAAAGGTACTATGATCAAAAGGCAAAGATACAAGGTTTCAGCCCAGGGGACGGAGTCTTGGTCAAAATATGTCATGTGGAGGGACGGCAGAAACTGGGAGACAGATGGGAGTCACGCCCATACATTGTGGTGAAGAAACAACCCAGTATACCTGTGTATGTGGTCCGAACAGAGGATGGTGAAAAAGAGAGAGTGGTTCACCGCAACCTTCTTACACAGTGTATGTTTCTTCCGGTGGAGCGGGCTGGTGCAGCAACAAGTGCAGGAGTTGAGTCTGACATGGGGGACTGGGAGGTGGATGGCATGGAGGTAATGGGGGAGGAAGCCGAAAAAGTGAGTCAAGGGGGGGAAGAGGACATAAATGTCAGTGACACCAACGCACTTGATGGCCCCAGCCTGAGGAGGAACCCACAGAGAACTCGACGTCCCCCAAAGAAACTGTCTTACGAGTCACAGGTGGCGAGATCAAAAGAGGAACAGCAGAAGATAGAGAGGGGCTGGACATTGTGGTAGAGGGCCATAGCAGAGAGAGTAGCAAGGCACGTATAATCCACGGGGAAAAAAAACAAACAAGTTTTATTAATGGTTTATTTACTTTAATTGCATTTACACATCTACATTTCATATGCAACTCATGGTATTAATACGTCACTTTCAGTGTGATCTGTTTTAATGTTTATGCTCATAAGTTTTATTTGTTTTGTTTTGTTTGGTCTGATGGCTGGGACGCCATCAATTAAAGAAGGGGTAGATGTAAGGTAGTAATGTAAATCCGCCACAGGGTGGCACTGTTACGCTGCATGTTCCCCTGGGAATGCCGCAAATGGCGATGTTTGTCCCTTTTGCAACACCGTACCCCTAGTTCTTGTCCCGGGCAAAAGGCTACGTTGATCAAATGTTTTTTTGTTTCTTCTGCCGGAAGCTGTGAGTATGATGAGGCCAGCGGCCAGCTGATTGATGAGAGGTGAAGTGTAAGCGAGTGCCAGTAAAGTGTCCAGGTCTCAGCCACGATCCCAAGCCTACGCCTCTTTCCTTTTCCACGCAAACATCATACTACAACAAACACAACGCAGAGTCCCAGGGCGTGTAGGGAGACGACGGCCGAACGCAAAGTGCGGGTTACAATTGCATTGTTGTGACAGGGCGGCTCACCCGTGTCTCTTCGCTTTTACTTTACATAGCTTCAATAGTCTCCCCTGACTCGGCAGGTTTCAAAAAACAAAACACACACACACACACACACCAGATAGCATCTGGATGTGGGCCACTTCAGGCAGTGATGCGGCACTGATGGCCTTTTTCTGGCCCTGACAAACTGGATGTGAGCCTGAAGTGGCCCACATGTATAACAGCAAATGTGGCCCAAATATGCCAAATCAAATGTGGGCCTTTTTTGGCAAAGATGCGGTGCTCTCGGTAACATGTAATCTGGATGTGACCCTGAAGTGGCCCGTGTGGTAAATGGTGACTATGGCCCAAATATCACAAAACAAATATGGGCCACCTTTGGCAAATATGTGGCACATGCGGCATTGCTATGGCTTGGTTCTGGCCCAGATCTGGCAAACAGGAGCTGACCACCCAAGTGCCATCATTCCATGCGGTATGTGGGGCTGGATGAAAGTGTCGGTGTGGGACGGGTCCAGGCCACAGCCATTTTGCTTTCACACACACACACACACACACACACACACAGCCTCCACCATGAGATGAGATGTTGAGATGTGTTGACACTGTGCTAAAAGCACCATCATAGTAGTGGCTCCTCATGTATGAGCATGTTCCAGCTCCTCTTCATTACGGGACTGATGACTCTTGTGTATTCAAGTGTAATGTGACCGTTCTGCTTAACAATGAGCCACATACAACTTTGTCAACCAGTTGTCACACACTAACAAGGGAACACTGGCCTCTTGCTGACGCTGTAAAACTTGTCTGTCGACATCATTTGGCCAAACATGACAGATTTACGCCGGGGTCAGACGACACGAATTCAGCCAAATTTTGACACGATTTTGAAGTCGTCGACAAATTTCCAGTGTCGGATCCAATTATGAAGGTGTGAGACACCAAGACTAGACAGAGCCGGCCACAGATCTGGCCGGCACGGAGGGCTTTCCCAGTCTTTCCTCAGCGCACCCCTTCCTCAACTTTGTTTCCTCACGGTGACAGCCACCCAGCGGCAGCCCTGCCCGGCACGATGTGCTGTCCATGCCACACGTGGCATCTCACCCAATCTCCCTCCATCTCTCCGTCCACGCCAGCCTGCCATCTCTCTCGTCTGTCTCATCCATCTCGGTCGTCTGGTACATTCACCTCTGTCCGGTGTGGCAGTGGTGATGAGGCTCCACTTGCTATGCTGGCCCAAGAGAATGAACTGGTGGCTGCAGTGGGGAGAATAAAAGTGCCACAATCACGCCAACTCACCTCCTGCTCCCCGCTGGCACTAACAAGCCACAGCAATTTTTTTTTGTTCTTCTTCGGAATCAGTTTCCGGTTCGAATATGTGTAGCTGAATTACTCCTATATTACCACTTGCCATTGTGTAGTGCACAAGCAAAAAACAAAACAAGCATAAGTTAGTGTTTGATGAGCAGAGTTGATGGTGAGCAAGTATATGCACTACATGCACGGCGGTTGAGGTGGGAGATTTGAATTGGGGGTGTGCATATTCATATATTGGCATATTCATAGATTCTGGATTTTTTTTTAATGAGGGAAAAGGAGTAGATGTGATTTTCAGGATTTTAATAAGATAACTTATTTTGCAGAAAAAAAACCACATTAGGGGCATCTGGGAAGTGTAGTGGTCTATTCCGTTGCCTACCAACATAGGGATCGCCGGTTCGAATCCCCGTGTTACCTCTGGCTTGGTCAGGCATCTCTACAGACACCACTGGCCGTGTTTGCGGGTGGGAAGCCGGATGTGGGTATGTGTCCTGGTTGCTGCACTAGCACCTCCTCTGGTCGGTTCGGGCGCCTGTTCAGGGGAGAGGGGAAACTAAGGGGAATGGCGTGATCCTCCCACGCGCTACATCCCCCTGGTGAAACTCCTCACTGTCTGGTGAAAAGAAGCGGCTGGCAACTCCACATGTATCGAAGGAGGCATGTGGTAGTCTGCAGCCCTCCCCGGATCGGCAGAGGGGGTGGAGCAGTGACCGGGACGGTTCGGAAGAGTGGGATGGTTGGCCAAGTACAATTGGGGAGAAAAGGGGGGGGGGGAATCCAAATAGACAATTTATTCTATCGAGCAGAGCATTTTATATGTCTTAAAACATGAGTGGAGGGGGACTTGAAATATTTTGTTCTTTGGTAAATGACAGACGGCGCCATTCAGAAGCTGAAGCAACAATACAACAAGAGTGGTGGCCCGGCTCTGGAGGTCACATTAGCTGAAGTCCAGGAGGACCTCACTCAACCCTCCACAAGTTCTTACCTTGGAGGAGGTAGAGCTTACCAACGGGACAGCTAATGGACATATGAAGGAATCTCCTGGATCTGGTAAGACGGACTGTTGGGGGACTGGGCATCGTGGCAGCCATGATCAAAACCCAGTATAAAGAAAGTGCTCGATTCATTAAGGAAAGAGCGAAAAGGAGAAAAGTCAGCTGTTACGAACTGAATTTGAGTCTCCTTGGGGTTGTTTGAAAATTGAAATAAAAAAAAAGCGTGAGGTAAAAAAAATCAGCAACACAACAGGCTTGTATAGTTGGCTGCTGAAAGTTACTGAAGCATTACTATGCATGCAGTAGCTGACTGTATAAAGTGCACAACAGTTAAATCAAGAGACTTCTGGTTATGGCGAGGGACTAGGGGGTCGCACATCTCAAGCTCTGCAGCTACAGTGTAAATTAATCCTACAATACTAATCCGAATCTTGTCTAAAGTCACGCAATACGTGTATAAGGGTACCCAGAACTAAAATGTCAGGGAAAAACCCGAAAGAAAAGGCAAAGAGAGAAAAAGAGAAGGAGAAAAGGAAATCGCGACACGAGGAAGAGGCTGAGAAGGTTAGCGACGCCATGCAGGTTGAAAATATGGCTAACGAAGGAGACGACCACGAGGAAGAAGATGACGAGATGTTAGACACAGATAAGAATAGCAACCTAGATATCATGAAAGCCATACAGTCTTTGAAAAGTGGACTTTACAAGAAAATTGATGGAGTGCAAGTGACAACTGCAGATGTAAAGAAACAAATACAGGAATGCATGGGTCGCATGGAACAGGCTGAACAACGGATTTCTGACGTGGAGGATGACGTGAAGAAGCTAACACCCCGAGTTAGCACGCTGGAAAGCACCGTCAAAAGCCTTACTGACAAAGTGCAGGACTTGGAATACAGGAGTCGGCGAAATAACGTAAGGTTGGTGGGCCTACTGGAGAAAGAAGAGGGCCAGGATGCACCTGCCTTTTTGGAGAAGTGGTTGCCGGAGGCTCTGAACATGGATCCGCGGGAGGGCTTGGTAGTGGAGCGGGCTCATAGAATCGGCGCTCCGGTAGACTCTCGCACGGGTCGTCCAAGGACATTGATCATGAGCTTCATGAACTTTAAGGACAGGGAGCGAGTACTAAAGGCAGCCAAAACCAAGGGACAGGTCCTTTACAAGAACACGCCGGTCCGTTTTCACATCGACCTCTCTGCTGGGGTGCACAAGATGCAGCGCGACTACGACCAGGTCCGGAAGAAGCTGAGAGACCAGGGGATCCACAAGCACAGAATCATCTTTCCAGCCCGCCTCCTGGTAACACACGACGAGAGACCCCACACCTTTCAAACCCCAGCAGAAGTGGAGAGGTTTATTCAATCCCTCGGATAAGGACTGATGCAGTAGGCTATTAAGCTCACTTTATTTTATTTTATTTCCATTTACACGAAAGATGTAGCTACGTGTTCGGCCTGTCGCCATTTTGTTTTTGTTTAGGCTTTATTTTTCTACCTGGACAGGACGGAGTCTGGTTTATAGCTAGACTATTCAGCTTTTGTGGAATGCACTTAACCCTGAATGAGAGACAATGTCCAAGCACCAGCCGAAATGACATGGGCACATCCAAGTAGGCCTAGACCTAAGGGACAGAGAGAGTCATCATCGGTTTATGTGCCTGTCGGAGGACGGAAGTCCCAATGCATCGCGGACTCTTGTGACCAGGCTACAGACTTTTCCCTCTCCTCGTCTTCCAGTCTGCATGCACGGGTTCCAGGTTTGTGTATGTGTTCGGATGGTTAATTTTATATATGCCTACATGTTGTTGGCGTTGAACAGTTCATTAATGATGTTATGTGTGATTAGTATTTAGAAAAAGTAAGATAGCGAGCTAGAGCGAGAAGAAAAGAAAAGTTAGAGAAACTCGTTTTAGCGGTAGTTAAACGTGGGATGGGAGGGGATGTCCAGAGTTCCTGGACTTTAGGTTCGTATGGGGTTGAGGGTGGGTTGTTGTGGTTTCATTTTATTATTTATTCTTTCATCAGTGGGTGTGGTTTGTCAAAGTACTTCTTCACTACGGTTCCTAATATAACATACCGGAATCAATGTCAGAGAGTTGCAAGGTAAAATTTACTTCGTGGAATTGTAGGGGTTTGATCAAACTCACAAAAGTGAAGCAGGTAATGAGCAGGATAAAATCCTTGAAATCAAAAATCGTTTTTTTACAAGAAACACACATGGTGGATGAGGACGTTCCCAAAATAGCAAGACGATGGCAGGGTCAAGTGTTGTCTGCTCCTTACACCACTCATGCTAGAGGGGTTATGATACTAATTCATAAATCGGTTCCATTACGGGTACAGCATGTAGTTAAGGACCCTGCAGGGAGGTATATTATAGTCCAGGGTAGGTTATTATCTGAAACCTTAACTTTGATAAATGTTTACGGCCCCAATGAAGATGACTCTAAATTCTATAATAGTCTGTTTTTGACTGCTTCAAATCATCCTGGGAAATACATAATAGCTGGTGACTTTAACTGTACGTTAGATCCTTCAAAAGACAGGTCAACTGGTTTAGATGATACCCACAGTAAGTCCAGAAAGACGATACACCATTTTATGAAGGAATTGAATCTGTTTGATGTTTGGAGGCATGGTAAACCGAACGCAGTAGAATATTCCTGCTATTCCGGTACTCATAGAACTCACTCACGCGTAGACTACTTTTTGGTTTCAGCGCTACTTGTCTCCAAAATAGATGAATGTCATTATAGTAGTATAGTTCTGTCTGACCACGCTGCAGTATCCTTGACCTATGAAGATAATAACTTAGTGTGCGACCCCCCGAGATGGCGTTTTCAACCCGGGTGGCTTGCGGATCCTACATTCATAGATTTCTTAGATAAGCAGATTGACCTGTATTTTGAATGTAACAAGTCCCAGACTTCTGCTAGCACAAGGTGGGAGGCTTTCAAAGCCTTTATCAGGGGCCAAATCATTTCCTTCACTAGTTCCAAGAAAAAGGCTACACGACTTGAAATGAAGACATTAGATGAGGAAATTAAAAAACTGGAAACAGAAATATATAATAATAGAAATATACCTACAGATGTTCATACAAGACTGCTACTGCTTAGAGCACAGTACAATGAACTGGCAGCTAATAAAGCGGCTGCTGATTTAATGAGACTCAAACAGTCCTACTATGATCAGGGGGAAAAGCCCGGAAAACTTCTAGCATGGCGCATTAAACAACAACAAACAGAAAGGTCTATTAATTGTATTGAAGTCCCAAGTGGTAGATAGTCTAGTCAGTTAAGGCAAAATGGCTGCAAAAAGTCATTCACATTTGAGCCTATGTTTTTCTGTTAATTTAGAGTCCACTAAAGAAAAAAATGCAAGGAGCCCAAAATTTTAGGTGGGGGAAGGCTCTGAAATGGCCACGCCCACTTTTTAGGCCTGGAAATCAGTATCTCGGCTCCTGAATGTCGCAGAGAGCTGATCATGGGCTCAAAAGAAGCAGAAGCACCACATTTATATAAGCATTATGAACAAACATATACCCCAAAACCTTTACTTTTTCAGATATTTTAAGAAAACTAATTTTTACTGGTCACGTTTCACGTATCAGCTCCTGAAGGTTGTAAAAAGCTATATTTGACATGAATCTCATTCGCTGCCTATGTTATAAAGCATGAAGCACAATACACACACGAATCATGAGTTTAGAAAATATCTTAGTTGTCTGTGGTTCTTCTTATCACTTGGGATGTAATGCCGCCTCTGACCACAATTACAAATTGGCGCTGTTTGTTTATCAAGTGGTTGATTCTACAGGAAAGGAAGCAGAAGTGCACATGTTTCAGTAAAGCTAGTTTACTGTAAACATTTGCCAAAATATGACATGCATGCCTCATCTGGCCTTCATATCAGTGAGTTAATTTGTTCCTGACCTCGTGGATGGATGGTAAGGAACAGTGTTGTTTTATTTTTGTATGTTTACCTTGTAAAACATTATTTTCACCTTAGCTCATATGTGTAGGCCTAACTAGCCTTGCAAGCATGACTTGCTCGATACACTCGACAGCACAGTTGCACAGTTGTAGCATTTGGCTAAGGCATTACCTACTTTTGGACAGTTGGTGTTTGTGTGTCTGCTTGCTCTACACATGTTGGTTAATTTTGGGCATTTTTAGTTGGCTGGTATGAAAGGGTGAAAGTATTTGTAGTAACAACACTTTTATTATGCTATATTTGGACACACTTTTATTGGACTATATTTTGTATCTATGCAGAAGAATAAATAACATTGTTTATTGCATGCTATTTTTGTGGGAGGGTGGATGTATTGTGCCATACCAGTGAAACATCACTCTGTTACAAACTTGTGTACAGAAAAATCAAGTTTAAATTAGTTCTGATTTTCCCTGATCAGATGTCATAAGTAAAGACTCCAGTTTTGTCTTTACAGTCGGCAAAACTCAGCATGACCAGTTTGTGCAGGAGCGAATTGTATTAAGTAAGAAGGATGTCAATGCAACCATCTCACGAAATGCCCTGAAACTCCCAAGTTCATGTGCAAAAGTCCAACTCGCTAGCCCTGCAATCAAGCCACCCAAAGGAACCTTTGCAAAGCTGAAGGAGGCCTGCAGATCAAGAGAAGAAGAGACAAGGAAGTTATTTGGTGGTGAATTCACAGGTGAAACTAATTGATATAAAGTCAGTTATTCAAATATTTTAGATGTTACTTAAGTCTTACCAGATTTTTAATACAGTGATATTCATTGATTCAATTTCATATTCAAGTTAATTGATTTGACAGTAAGCCCAAGAGTTACACTTAGCTTAACTATTCATTTCAATTTCAGGTTTACCCGACGCCTTGTCAACAAAGGATGGAGATATTTATCATAGCCAAAAGTCTCAAATTCTTAAGGACATCGGTGTACAAGTTCAATCTACATCCTCAGAAGGACTTGTGATAGATTTGTCTGTGCAAGTACGAATCATGGCAAAGTCTCTCACCAAAGGCATGACATTCCAAGACTTTGTAATCAAAGTGTTGAACAGCATTGCCAGGATCGGTCATGAGAAGAAAGCCAATCGTATTGACATTGTGGCTGACCTCTACCAGAATATGAGTATCAAGACTGCGACTAGGAAGAACCGGGGATCAGCAGGTAGTTCACAGATGGCTTTCAGTGAGAATGACACCATGCCAGAATCTAAGCAATTCTTTGAAGCTTTTCTGTCTAATGTAGACAACAAAGTAGCCCTGAATCTAATGTTCGCCAGGATTGCTAAGGCACAAGCGTGGAACTGGGACAAGGAGTTCAGCATCACCTACGGCAGAAAGGTGCTTGCAAACTTCGGCGAAAGCTTCGAGATCCAGCTTTATGACAGCATAGATATGCTTGAGGAGGCTGACAACCGCATCGTTTGCCATGTGATGCACATGCTAAACAAGGGGATCAAGTCAGTTACAGTTAGAACAGTCGACTCCGATGTGGTAGTCATCCTACTAGGGTTCACTACACAGTTCCTATCAGTATGTAATGACTTGCAACTTATAGTTGACTTTGCAGTTCCTGGCAAACGCCAATTCTACTCAATCACAGAAGCACACAAGAAGCTTGGTGGAGATGTGGCCGATGCCATGCCTGTGTTCCATTCTTTTAGTGGCTGTGATTCTGTGAGCGCCTTCTTTGGCCACTCAAAGACTGCTCAATACAAAGCCTGGATAAACCACAGTAAGTCCACAGAACTCACTGCTGCTTTGAGAGGACTAAGTTGCTGCCCTAGTATCGAGACAGTTAAGGAAAGCATGGAAGTTATTGAGCCCTGGGTAATGAGCTGGTACAACAAGACTGGACTGTACAACTGTGTCAGTATAGATGAGCTCAGATTCCAGCTGTTCAAGCACTCAGTTAATGATGAGCTGAGAGACCTACCCCCAAGTCAGGATGCGCTTCTACAGCATCTGTTGAGAGCTACATTCCAGGCAGGATGGCTGTGGGGAAACAGCCTGCTACAACTCCCTTGTCCCCCTGTCATTGAATGGGGTTGGACTACCGAAGGAGAGGAACTCTTCGTCAAGTGGAGCACAGTTTCCACAAGAGATACATTGTCTCAAGTAACAGGGGTGTGTAGTTGCAGATCTAATAAGTGTACCTCATGTTCTTGTGCTGGCAGAGGGATGAAATGTCTCATTTATTGCAAGTGCCTCAGCAAGTGTTTGAATCCAGTCTGATGGGATGTGTGAGGTTAAAATAAAGATTTTTTTGGACCTCACATGGTTTGCTTTGTTTCTTTGGTGGTTACTGGGTTCCTCCTCTTATAACAAAGAGTCAACTTGAATACTAGCACTCCATGAGTAGATGTAACACTTTTACTCAAACAAACTGTATAGCCTTCTTGCACAGATTTGGCTAAAGTTGATTGCATGCTGCTGATCAATTCAATGGAAAAAAGAACATGTTCATGAATAGCTCAAAACGTGAAGGTTTTAGGGCATACAGTATATTTGTTCAGAGCACTAATATAAATAGTTATTTCCACATCTTTTGAGCCCAATATCAACTCGGGGCAACCTCCGAGAGCTGAGCCTGAGATATAGTCCCAGGGCTAAAAAGTGGGCGTGGCCATGTATGTGACCAGTGAAAATTAGTTTTTTGTAAATACCTGAAAAAGTAAAGGTTTTGGGGTATATGTTTGTTCATAATGCTTATATAAATGTGGTGCTTCTGCTTCTTTTGAGCCCATGATCAGCTCTCTGCGACATTCAGGAGCCGAGATACTGATTTCCAGGCCTAAAAAGTGGGCGTGGCCATTTCAGAGACTTCCCCCACCTAAAATTTTGGGCTCCTTGCATTTTTTTCTTTATTGGACCCTAAATTAACAGAAAAACATTGGCTCAAATGTGAATGACTTTTTGCAGCCTTGACCCCATATTTGCCCTTAACTGACCAGACTAAGAACTATAGTGGACCCGACAGAGATTAATGAAGCCTTTAGAGACTTCTACGGGAAATTATACAGCTCTGAGTGCTCTCCTAATCTGGACACGCAAACACAATTCCTAGACAATCTTAATATTCCTAAAATTTCGGAAGAGGAAAGTTGAGTATTAGATCAAGATGTAACTGCATTGGAAATTGCAGAAGCAATTGGGTGTATGCAGGCTGGAAAATCAGCGGGTCCAGATGGCATCCCTATAGACATTTATAAAAAATTTCAAACCAAATTAATACCACCCCTCTTGGAGATGTTTCAGGAATCCTTTGAGAATGGTCTTCTCCCTACATCTATGAGGGGCGCCCTAATCACTTTACTCCCAAAACCGGGGAAACCAAATACAAAATGTGAAAATATGCGTCCAATTAGTCTCCTAAATTCTGATACAAAAATACTCTGTAAAATTCTTGCAAGAAGATTGGAGGATCTTCTACCTAGAGTAGTGGGAGAAGACCAGAACGGATTCATTCAAGGGAGACAGGGTTTTCATAACGTTAGACGAGTGCTCAATATTTTATACAGTCAGAGGGAGGCGCCTGACACGGCCTTACTTTCACTTGATGCAGAGAAGGCCTTCGACCGTGTTGAATGGCCTTATCTGTTTGAAGTGTTAACACGATTTGGCCTTGGGGATACATTTATCAAATGGGTAAGATTGCTTTGTACAGGGCTTACTGCAGAAGTTTTGACGAATAGTAAGGTTTCTAAACCTTTTAACATTTGTAGAAGTTGCCCTCAAGGGAGCCCTTTATCGCCTTTACTTTTTATCCTAGCGATAGAACCATTTGCTATAGCGGTGAGGACATAGCGATATTTATGGAATTCGAGAGGGACATCTGGAGCACAGGGTAGCACTCTTCGCCGATGATGTGATATTAATGCTTAAAAATCTGCATAAATCTATCCCAGCGCTCCTAAGCCTTATTGAATCATTTGGGAAAATATCTGGTTATAAAGTTAATTACTCCAAATCATCTATAATGTTACTGAATGAAACAGAGAGGAAGAATGGTCTTGTTTATGCTTCTACCTTCAACCCAACAGACACATTTACATATCTGGGAATAAAAATTGTCCCTGAGGTGAATAAGATTGCTCAGTCAAATTATGAGCCCATCCTGGACGCTAGTATTGCTTCGATAGAGCGTTGGACATCCTTACCTATTTCAATGATCGGCAGGATTAATATCCTAAAGATGAATATACTTCCCAAATTTCTTTATTTGTTCCAGAATATCCCCCTACCCCCTCCTTCATCTTTGTTCACGAAAATCAAGAAACTGTTTACCAACTTTATTTGGCAAAATAAACGTCCTAGATTACGTCTATCTTTACTTTATCTACCATATGATCGAGGAGGCCTGAAATGTCCAAATATCCATTGGTATTACTGGGCAGCACAATTAAGGTCGATTATGTTTTACTTCTCATCTGGAAGTCCCCCAGCTTGGATTGATCTGGAAGCCTGCTCTGTTAAACCAGGCTTACCATTGCACCTGTATTTGTATTCAGCAGACCGTAAATATCTGAAGAAAAATACAGACAACCCTATAATATTGAATATGATTGATGTTTGGTTCGATGCTTGTAAGTATTTGAATATAAATATGTCCCGGTCACGCTTCAGTCCTATTTGGGGTAATGCCAATTTCAAACCAGGGCAAAATGATAGGGGATTTAAATTATGGGCTGGAAAGGGGTTAAGGAAAGTGCAAGACATGTACAGGGAGGAGGATGAAGTATTCATGTCCTTTGAGGAAATATCTACCAAGTATGACATTCCAAGGAATCATTTTTTCAAATATCTTCAGCTAAGGAGTTTTATATCATCCTGTCAAAGCCATTCATTAGACATTCCTACCATTTCTATATTAGAAGTTGCAGTCACAAAACACTGTTATGATAAAGGTTTAATTTCAACTATGTATGACTTATTTGTATCTGGATCTGATGAATCATCAGAGACAAAACTGAGATTATGGGAGGGAGATATAGAGGAGGAAATATCTTTAGAAGAATGGAGTGAGGCATGTAAAGAGGCCCAGAGACAGATAGTTAGCAGCAACCTAAAGCTTCTACAGTATAAATGGCTGATGCGTACATATATAACTCCTGTTAAATTGCACAAGTTTAATGACAATATTCCTGATACCTGTATTAAGTGTAGTGAGGCAAGGGGGACGCTGTTTCACTGTATATGGGAATGTGTGGAAGTGAAAACCTTCTGGCAAGATGTTGTTGATATGATTGATCAAATTTTGTCAAAGAAATTACCATTGAGTCCAAAGCTTTTTATTCTTGGTTTATATCCTACCACCCCACATTTACATAGCAATGAGTTCAGATTTATAGATATGTGTATATTACAAGCAAAACGTGTAATTGCTCTTAATTGGAAAAGTGTTAATGGACCAAGAATTGGAATGTGGGTTAAAGAAATGGCTTCAAACATGTCAATGGAAAAGATAATGTATATTGTTAGACGTAAACAAAGTGTTTTTGATAAAATCTGGGGATTGTTTCTGTACTTCCTAAGACGTAATACTAATGTTGGTAACTTGCTTCATCAAGAACAAGCTCTGGGGGAGTAGAACAACTCTATCTGACTGTTTATATGCGTAAAAGCAACTGGAAAAAAACCACACCCTCTAATCAGTCTGCGAAAGAAATTATTGTTATTATTTTATTTTATTATTTTTATTAATTGAATTTTTATCTTTATTATCTTCTTTAACCCTGCTTTGAATTGTATTACTTGTTATAGGGACAGGGTTATGGGGGGGGGGGTAGGGTGAAAATGTTTGCTGCACTGTGCTATTACTTGTTTTGATGTAATTTGCAAACAAAATTCAATAAATATATTGCTTAAAAACAAACAGTTAAATCAACAGAAAAAGGCGTACTGGAGTGGGAACAACTCGAGAAGAGAAAGGCGCTGTCTAAACGCTTTAAGATAACTGATACTGTAAAAAAAAAAACCCCACTACGGCGTCCATTTTCATCGTGGGTCGGGGAAAACCTGATGATGGTACTGTGTGGGAAGCCAGTCTCCAACACAGACTAAGTCACATATTCAAGTAAATTAATTTCTCGTGAAACAAATTTCATGTGGTTCTTTTTATGTCCGCTCGGATGACTTTGCAGGACACCTGTGATGTCAAATAAACAATTCTTTTTATCGGTCCAAACTACTAACAAGGTCTGAGCCTCGCAGGCCTCTACTGGGAACATCCAGTGAGGTTGTCAGGTTAGTTACGCAATAGGGGAGTTATTTCATATGTAAAATATAGAGTAAGAAATTAACTGTTCTCTGACTACAAACTACGGCGCATAGCCTCTCGTAACGGGTTACGATAAATACGCAACATGCACGTGCAAGAATAATGTTGTGTATTCGTGTGTCAACTGTAAAATGGAAAGTGAGAGACGACTTTGCCTCATGGCGTATAACATTAAGTACAGTACATCGAAAAGTAAGGCTCTTGCTTTTTCTGTGCAAAATCTGGATTAAACAGGTTAAATCAATTTGGGATAATGGGTATCAACTGGATTTAACAGGTCGGTCTTTCGACTGCAGAGCAGCATATCCCTCATGTGATGAGTCGGCCTTTAGCTAATCTGAATGATTTGCTGGCAACTTAGAATAATTGGGCTGTTTTAGTTTGCACCAAAGGCAGCCAGTGGTGCAGTGGTTAGCGCGGTCGCCTCACAGCAAGAAGCTCCGGGGTTCGAACCCCGGGGTTGTCCAACCTTGGGAGTTGTCCCAGGTCATCCTCTGTGTGGAGTTTGCATGTTCTCCCCGTGTCTGTGTGGGTTTCCTCCGGGTGGTCCGGTTTCCTCCGACAGTCCAAAGACATATCGGTCAGGTGAATTGGCCGTACTAAATTGCCCCTAGGTGTGTGTGTGTGTGTGTGTGTGTGTGTGTGTGTGTGTGTGTGTGTGTGTGTGTGTGTGTTTGTCAGCCCTGTGATGGGCTGGCAGCCTGTCCAGGGTGTCTCCCCGCCTGCCGCCCAATGACTGCTGGGATCCCATGACCCCAAGTAGGATAAGCGGCTTGGTTAATGGATGAATGGATAGAGAGTTTGCACCTCAGTTGCAGTTGTACTGTATATATATATATATATATATATATATATATATATATATATATATATATATATATATATATATGTGTGTGTGTCTATTTGTGTTGTTTCAGTGTTTGGACCAGAGTGTCATACAATGCTGTTGTTAACTGCTAGTCTTTATAGAATTAAGGGTTATTATTGATTAAATCTGGGCGATATGGAAAATATAATCATGATAATCAAAGGGGATTTTACACTATATCTGTCAACATATGCAAAAATACCATGTTTAAGAGTTCAGCTGAGGACACGTAATATGAAACCAAAACTACTGTCATGTAAATATTCCCCTCAATATTTCAGACCTCATTTGGTGAGAAATTTTAGGAAGTAGGTTGTCACTAAAATATACTGCTCAAAAAAATAAAGGGAACACCTAAAAACACAATATAGACCTCGATGAATGAAATATTTCAGCTGAAAATCTTTATTTATTAGACAGAGGAATGTGTTTAGAGCAAAATAACTGAAGAATGATCAATGGAAATCAAAATCATTAGCCCATTAAGGTCTGGATTCAGAATCATACTCAAAATCAAAGTGGAAAACGAGAACCTAGGCTGATCCAACTTCTGTGGAAATTCTTCAAGACGATTCAAAATGAGGCTCAGTAGTGTGTGTGGCCTCCACGTGCCTGTATGCACTCCTTACAACGTCTGGGCATGCTCCTGATGAGACGACGGATGGTCTCCTGAGGGATCTCCTCCCAGACCTGGATCAGGGCATCGGTCAACTCCTGGACAGTCTGTGGTGCGACATCGCGTTGGCGGATGGTACGAGACATGATGTCCCAGAGGTGCTCGATTGGATTCAGGTCTGGGGAACGTGCAGGCCAGTCCATAGCATCAATGCCCTCGACATACAGGAACTGCTGACACACTCTGGCCACATGAGGACGAGCATTGTCATGCATGAGCAGGAACCCAGGGCCCACTGCACCAACATATGGTCTGACAATGGGTCTGAGGATCTCATCCCGGTACCTAATGGCAGTCATGGTACCTCTGGCTAGCACGTAGAGGTCTGTGCGGCCCTCCAAGGATATGCCTCCCCGGACCATCACTGACCCATCGCCAAACCGGTCATGCTGGAGGATGTTGCAGGCAGCAGAACGTTCTCCACAGCGTCTCCAGACTCTCTCACGTCTGTCACATGTGTTCAGTGTGAACCTGCTCTCATCTGTGAAGAGCACAGGGCGCCAATGGCGAATCTGCCAACTAAGATGTTCTCTGGCAAAGGTCAATCGGGCTACACGGTGTTGGGCTGTGAGCACAGGCCCCAATTGTGGACGTCGGGCCCTCATACCATCCTCATGCATTCTGTTTCTCACTGTTTGAGCAGAAACCTGCACATTAGTGGCCTGTTGAAGGTCGTTTTGTAGGGCTCCGGCAGTGCTCCTCCTGTTCCTCCTTGCACAAAGGACCAGATAGCGGTCCTGCTGCGGGGTTGTTGTCCTCCTGCGGCCCCCTCCACGTCTCCTGGTGTACTGGCCTGTCTCCTGGTACCTCCTCCATGCTCTGGACACTGTGCTGGGAGACACATCAAATCTTCTTGCCACAGCACGCATTGATGTGCCATCCTGGATGAGCTGCACTACCTGAGCAACTTCTGTAGGTTGCAGATACCGCCTCATGCCACCTCTAGTGGTGAGGGCACTAGCAAAATGAAAAACTAACCAAAGATCGGCCAGAAAAGATGAGGACAGGCAAATGGTCTGTGGCCACCACCTGCAAATCCATTCATTTTATAGGGGTTGTCTTGCAAATTGTATAATTTCCACCTGGTGGAAATTAGACAATTTACCAACAGGTGAAATTAAGTCACAAATCAGTGTTGCTTCCTAACTGGACAGGTTGATATCTCAAAAGTGTGATTGACTTGGAGCTACATTGCATTGCTTATGTGTTCCCTTTATTTTTTTGAGCAGTATATATCACAATATGGCAATATCATAATTTAATTCTGATACTAAGGCGTGGAAAGACAACAAATCAGAATAATGAATTATTGTATGAATGTCTACATGTCTTAATTTATGACTTAGTTTATGACTTTTCTATAGAGTAAAGCAATTCCTCAGTTTACATTAATTATTATGGTTAGCTATCAAACATTTCAATAATAACAATAACAACAATAATGATGATGATAATAATAATAATGTTATTATTATCATTATTATTATTATGAAAATCCCCCTAGGGGCAGTACAGGTTTCACAGAGGTTTCATTCATTCAGTAGTTGTAGTAATGCTGCATATTTCAAAAAGAAAGTTATTGTTTTGACTGTGTTTATACAAATTTGCAGGACCGATTGGAATGGTACTCTTATCGAGGATGTTTTGATCAACAAATAATGGCGGTAAACGATTTAAGTTAGCAGAGGAGTAACTTGAGTCAAATCGTGGAAATCCCATTGAATCACGGGGATGTGTTTGGTTTTCAGAGTCTGCTGGCTGCCTGGCTCCTGGTCAGAGTCACTGTCCCAGACTAACCTGGGGTAAATCCTAGACCACAAGCCTCTTATAGCAAGATTCATGTTTTACTGTGTATTGTTTTTTTCACACTCAACTATCCTAGATAAGGGAAGTGATCATATTGTAAAACTGTGTGTTTAATTATTTCAAGTGATTAGGCGTCCGGGTAGCGTAGTGGTCTATTCCGTTGCCTACCAACACGGGGATCCCAATTCGAATCCCCGTGTTACCTCTGGCTTGGTCGGGCGTCCCTACAGACACAATTGACCGTGTCTGCGGATGGGAAGCCGGGTGTGGGTATGAGTCCTGGTCGCTGCACTAGCACCTCCTCAGGTCGGTCAGTGCGCCTGCTTGGGGGGGAGGGGGAACTGGGGGGAATAGCGTGGTCCTCCCACGTGCTATGTCCCCCTGGTGAAACTCCTCACTGTCAGGTGAAAAGAAGTGGCTGGCGACGCCACATTTATTGGAGGAGACATGGTAGTCTGCAGTCCTCCCCGGATCGGCAGAGGGGGTGGAGCAGCGACCAGGATGACTCGGAAGAGTGGGGTAGTGGGCCGGATACAATTGGGGAGAAAAAAAAAGGGGGGGGGGTCCAAAACAATGTTTTTATTATTATTTCAAGTGAGTAATATGGTAATTTTTTTTTTTTTGCACAGGTCAGAATGTGAGACTTGAACCGGTGACGGCTCCATCTAGATGCCCAGCTCCCTGAATGCCAGTGCATGAGCAATGGCTTGAAATGCACCAACCTGTGCAAATTGCAGACATGTGACAATCAACCCCAAGAGGATGACCTTGACATGATCACAGATGCAGACCTGACTGACTCTGAAACTGAAGATTGATCTTGAGTAGGTGTTACTGTCTACTTGACCACTGAAGTGTTTTTGTATTTTTCTCTGACTGCATTCCTCTAGCCCTGTGCTCACCCGTGTTTCTCTCGCTCCCCAGAAATTCGCCCAGACCTCTCAAGACACCCTCGCCGCCTTCCCTGTGACCCTCTCGAACCTCACATTCCCAACGGACTTTCCCTGTACCTCTCCCTCGCGCTTCTGGGACCTCAGCCTTCCTACCACGTGCCCGTGGACCTTCCAGCCCCCTCCCCTGGACTCTCACATTCACTCACGTGCATTCAACACCCCATTCAACAACCAAGTAATTGCCACACATAGTCTCCGCACCATGACTTAGATAATCCACACTCCATAACCTTTGTAAATAAATACGCCTATACACTGTGCATTCAACACTCCATTCAACATCCAAGTAGTTGCCACACATAGTCTCCGCACCATGACTTACATAGATCCACACTCCATAACCTTTGTAAATAAATACGCCTATATGGTTTAAAGCATTCCCCCGCCTCCTTGCGTCTATAGATTCCTCATAAATTCATAGTTTAAAGGGTTTAAAGTTTCTGATGTATGGGATGACTCAAAGACATAAATGGGATGACACAAAGCCACAATCCCCTCTGTAATTTTGTAATTTTGTATTGCGTCAACATAATGAAACAATAATTTTAAATTTGGCTTCATCGAATGTTCAGATTTTGTGTTTTGTAATATATGCAAATTAGCACATATTTAACGAGGTAATACCTATTTTGCATATTAAATCATGGAATCTCAGAAAACTTGCAATACATTTTTTTGTTTGTTTTTATGTTGGTAATAAACTGGGGAAGTTTCATAGTGATATCTATCAAATAAATGTTTTACCCTATTCACCTAGAATCTTGATCGAATTCGGGTGAAATTCCGCCTAAAACAACATGCATACACATAAATAAGAATATCTCCAAAACTATAAGGGCTACAGGCATATTCTGGTACCAGATGAAAGGTAAAACTTGTCAGATTTCAAATCTGGTGTCTAAAATAATGTAAATATTACCTAGTTACACTGCTGTGAATAGATACACAAAAGAAAATCATAATTTTGATTTCCGCCTATGCAGAATTACATAAAAGAAGGCTGATTTTATCTTTCAGATTTTATCTGGGCAACTAATAATACAATTTTTTCAGTTCTCCAACATTTTTGGAATATATTAGATTGATTTAGGGGGGCTGAGTAGTCAACAAGTAGTCCACAAGCCCCATAATACCAAACAAGCACCATACACAATTCTCGTATTTCCGCTACAGGGGTCCATATATTAAATGCATGATAACTGTAACTGCAGACAGTGTCAGTTAAGTTTTTAATTTTGTTTTCTGCATTATAATTTTGGTTCCTACTTCTCACCTGTATATTGTCGTACGGAGGGCGGAACTAATCTCCGCGGCTCTATTGTTACCGGCAATTTAAGAATGTAGCACCTCGATATCAAGCGCCAAAAATAATAGCACTAACAGCGACAACAAGAAAATAGCAGCACACAAGACAAAGCTAATTAAGAGAAAGACAAGTTAAGATAGCAAGAAGATTTAATTGTATACCTACCTGTAAGACCTGAGGAAAGAAGATAATCTAGACGGAGACCAGACGGAGACCAGACGAAGTGAAGAATTTAGCCCCTCTCAGTACTAAGCAGCTGACGAGGTAACGTTATGTGTTGCTAATTGTCTGTTGTGCTAGCTAATTTGCTAATGTGCTAACTATCTTTGCAGTTATTGAGAATTGACGTACATGTATGCATTTTATTTTTATTTTTATTTGCTCTCAACCCAGTCTCACGGGTTGGCCTGTTCCTGAAGAATAAACCCCGTTACTATCCAAGACTTGCTTCGTTGTGATTACTGAGTGGAGCTACAGTGAGACTCTACTGCACCGTCCGGATTCGACCAATAGACGGCGCCAAAAGACAGCAAAGTACCGGTAGATGACAGACAGCCCAAGCTATCAACCCAACATGGAAAGGTCCATCACTCACCGTCATAGACTGTCATCGGTGCTCCTTAAGTTAAAGTCCTACCAAGAGACTAAAACACATTTATTTGCATTTCTTATACCAAGTTAATTAAGTTTATTTGCTTACCTTTTCAACTGAAGTTCATTTAAGTCATTAAATAATTGATATTGCATTTGTGCGTGGTTGTTATGTGAATGTTCATATAAGAATAGTACATTTAAAGGTGAATTGCAGCTATTTAGTAATTGCACAAGTTAACTTCAGTGAACATTTTGGTTAATTTAAGTTGTTACATTGGTCATTTAAGGTGAAATAAGTCTATTAGGTATAAAATTAACTCAATTGAGTGTCATTAGCCTCGAGATAAGATAGTTAATTACCAAAATAGAATAACTGCTCAACTAAGGTTTGACTACAAGGCTATAACAAATAAGTCAAAAATAGTGCTATTTGCTGTAAGTTATAGTAGTTATATCAAAGGGGGATAGCTATTCAACTAAACTAGAACATAACATGTAACTGTAAATGTGGTTAAATTACAGTTAAAGACAAGACTCAATTTAAACCAAACTAAGATAAGAGGATAAGTCAAGTAAAATGTCAGAGAATGAGTATTATTGTGAGGGTAGCAAAAAGCCTTTAGATGACAACTTGCAGCACTTCACAGACACGCAACCATTAGCGGCTGAAGGCAAAGGAGCTGATGAACCTAATTCCTCACAAGAGCCACAAAGAGGCAAAAGAATCCGCAAGTTAACGGAAAAGGGCCAAGAACTGCATGATGAGCAAGTAAGAAGACTTGCACACCGTTTCAGTGTGAGCTATAAGAAGTGGAAGGCTATCTCCAAAGACGCCAATCAAGCACTGAGTGAACAATGCTCAAACGAACTGCTGCAAAAGCACATCAGAAGGGTAAGCGACACATCAAATAATGTGTTCCTCATCTATGATGAATTACGGGATATTGACAGTCCTGACCATGACACACGTCGCAGGGTAGACACCTGTGAAGCAATAACAAGGAAGATAATTGAGACTTCAAAGGATCATCTGGACACAAGACAAGATGATGGTCATGGGGATAATGATTAAGGCAGGAAGGAGATAGCGCCTGCACTTACTTCTGAAGACTTAAAAAAATTAAGTATCAACAGTCACCGCAGCAAGACCTCAAAAACATCATCTTCACGTTCAAGCCTGTCTGCTGCCAAGAGACAAGCTGCTGCTGCTGCTGACATTGCTGCCAATGAAGCCACTTTAGAGGTACTGTGAGAGCAAGAATGTTATATGGAAGAACTTGGAAGGCTCCAAGCTGAAGCTGCTCAAGTACGAGCTAAACAAGAAGCTGACAATGCAGAAAGACAACGAGAGCTAGAATCCAAGCGCAGACAAGTAGAGCGTCTGGAGACAATTAAAAAGCTAAATGCTGCCAAGGCTAGACTCCAAATATATGAGCAGAGTGAATGCGCTGACGAAGAAATATATAACATGCTCCATGATCGTGTCTCTCTGAGGAAGGAAGTCAAGCATAAAAGCCCATCGCAGTACCACCCCTTGCCACAAGCTGTGACACAACCAATGGCTGTGATACAGCCAAAGCAAGAAGACAGCATGGCAGCTCTTGTTAGAGCATTCGCAGAGTCTATGAGTGCTAATCGACTTCCTGTGCCGGAACCAACAACATTCAATGGTGACCCACTTAGATTCAACGACTGGAAAGCTTCCTATCAGACACTCATTGATAGAAAAAGCATACCAGCTGAAGAAAAGCTATATTATCTGCGAAAGTATGTGGGTGGACCTGCCAAGGCGGCCATAGAGAACTACTTCCTTCTAGACACAGAGTCAGCCTATAATGCAGCATGGGCCGTTTTGCAAGAACGATATGGCAACCCATTCCTCATTGCTAAAGCATTCAGAGACAAACTCGATGCATGGCCCAAGATAAGCACCAAGGGCAGCACAGAACTTCAAGAATTCACAGATTTTCTTGCCAGCTGTGAGACTGCCATGTTGCAGATGAAAGGGCTTGAAGTACTCAATGACTGTAATGAGAACCAGAAATTACTCATTAAACTTCCAGACTGGCTGACCTCAAGATGGAATAGGAAAGTCATAGAAGAGGAAGAGCAAAGTCACACCTACCCAAGCTTCAGCCAGTTCGTTAAGTTCCTCACACGTGAAGCCAAAATTGCTTGTCATCCAGTATCATCCCTCCACGCTCTAAAAGCAAGTGAGAGTGAAAGGTTCAAGGTTTCAAAAAGCAGAAGGCCCGGAGCAAAGGTGCTGGCAACCAATTCAGACGAGAGGGTTGTCTATTTATCTTATGATTTCTGTGAGAAGGCAGGTCACAGTCTACACAAATGTCACAGATTTATGGATAAGACAATCGCTGAGCGAGTCAAGTTTGTTCAGGAGAAGAAATTGTGCTTCGGCTGTCTGAAGTCCGGCCATCACTCAAATGAATGTAAAAGCAAAAATTACTGTGATACATGTGAGAAAAGACATCCAACTTGCCTCCATGATAATCGCACTAAAGAAGAAAAGATGGCAACAAGGCCTGACGGAGCAAGGAACATTGACAAGTCACAGGAAAGGAGAGTGGAATGCTCACATGATACACCGGCAAGAACATCAAGTGAGGCAAGAGCATCAAGTGATGTGAGAACATCAAGTAAAGCAACAACCTCGAGTGATCCAAGCACATCAAGTGAAGCAAGGTCATTGAGAGTCGTTCAGAATGTCAAAGACACTCATACATCCTCAATTGTTCCAGTGTGGGTGTCAGCAGCAAGTGAGGCCACCAACGAAGTTCTTGTGTATGCACTTCTCGATACACAAAGTGACACAATGTTTATCCTCGAAGCCACAGCAAAGGCTCTCCACACAAAGAATGCACCAGTTCAGCTAAAGCTCTCCACAATGGCTGCAAAAACCACGTTTGTCATGCAGGAAACTGACTGGTTTACAAGTGAGAGGATACTTCTCAGACAAGATAATCCCTCTGCCAGGGACCTACACTAGAGAGTTCATCCCTGCAAACAGAGATCATATTCCTACACCAAAGACTGCAATGGCTTGGCCTCATCTTGAACACATTGTGCACGAAATCGCTCCTATGCAAAAATGTGATGTTGGCTTGCTAATTGGCTACAACTGTCCTCAAGCTCTCCTCACAAGACAAGTGGTGTCAAGTAAGGAGGACAATCTGCCCTTCGCTCAGAGAACAGACTTGGGCTGGAGTGTAGTCGGCTATGGCAATCCATGTCTCGATTATGGAGATGCAATTGGAGTAAGTCACCAGGTCATCATGAAGCAAGTGATGCCATGCCTTCAGTGCTCCGCGGATCTCACAAGTGAAGTGCACTATGTCCTTAGAACACAGATCAAGGAGGCATACTCACCTGTGGATGTCATCAAAGTGCTGGAATCTGACTTTGTCGAAAGAGCGCCAGAAGATGACCACTTTTCTCAAGAAGATCTTCAATTCCTGTCAACAATGGAAAAAGGCATCAGGCTCAAAGATGATGGACACTATGAAATGCCACTGCCATTTAAGAAAGAAAGACCCAACTTACCTGATAACAAGGTGTGCGCCATCCACCGTCTCCGATGCCTAGAAAGGAAGTTGAGGAAAAATGAAAAATACAACAAAGACTATAAGACCTTCATGGATGAAACAATCTCATGCGGAGATGCAGAAAGGGTCCCAGAATCAGAAATCTGTAACTGGTTCACAGGCCCAGATTTTCTCTGGTACAAAGAGCTACCAAGTGGAGAAGTCAAGGTGGGAGAAATTAAAAGTGGCGACCCAGAGCTCAAGAAAGCTCAGGTTTATGACACCCAGGCAGAGGAAGTAAGGTCATTGTTAGATTGCTTAAACAAGTTCTCCGACTGGTTAAGATTGGTGAAAGCTATTGCCAGACTAAAGTTCGCCAAGGAAGATCTTTACCTCCACAAGCGATGGCGCCGAGTGCAACTCTTAGCCAACAGTTTCTGGGCATGGTGGAAAAGGGAGTATCTCCTAAACCTCCAGCAAAGGCAGAAGTGGACTAAAGACCGCAGAAGCGCAAGGATCAACGACATCGTTCTGCTGAAAGAGGATGCTACGCCACGAAACCAGTGGAAGCTGGCAAAGGTTATCGAAGTGTACCCAGGAAAGGATGGAGGAGTCAGGAGACTCAAGTTGCTCATCAGTGACTCAACTCTGGATTCTAAAGGAAAGCGCATCTCCAAGCCAGTTCACCTGGAGAGGCCTATGCAGAAGACAGTTACACTGTTGGAAGCTGTAGACTGAAGGCTTTAGTATATCTAAAGACTAATACAAATACAGTAGAAGCTAGTAGTTAACAGCTAAGAATTGTGAATTAAGTTGACAGTATAATAATCATTTCTAAAGCTGTCTTTATCTCCAATCCCTCCACCAGTAGTTCAGGTGGTTCATAGTATATTTTTTAAGTTAATGTTTCTATGCAACATGACGTCTTTCAAAGTCTGTCGTTCTAAGAAATCACTAATGATTTAGCGGGAGTGTAACTGCAGACAGTGTCAGTTAAGTTTTTAATTTTGTTTTCTGCATTATAATTTTGGTTCCTACTTCTCACCTGTATATTGTCGTACGGAGGGCGGAACTAATCTCCGCGGCTCTATTGTTACCGGCAATTTAAGAATGTAGCACCTCGATATCAAGCGCCAAAAATAATAGCACTAACAGCGACAACAAGAAAATAGCAGCACACAAGACAAAGCTAATTAAGAGAAAGACAAGTTAAGATAGCAAGAAGATTTAATTGTATACTTACCTGTAAAACCTGAGGAAAGAAGATAATCTAGACGGAGACCAGACGAAGTGAAGAATTTAGCCCCTCTCAGTACTAGGCAGCTGACGAGGTAACGTTATGTGTTGCTAATTCTCCGTTGTGCTAGCTAATTTGCTAATGTGCTAACTATCTGTGCAGTTATTGAGAACTGACGTACATGTATGCATTTTATTTTTATTTTTATTTGCTCTCAACCCAGTCTCACGGGTTGGCCTGTTCCCGAAGAATAAACCCCGTTACTATCCAAGACTTGCTTCGTTGTGATTACTGAGTGGAGCTACAATAACCATCACTAAGCTGCCAATCTGCAATGGTTATCATACCCAACCATGAACTAGAGATGTGTAGCAACTCAAAAAAACAAACTAGAAATTGCCCAACCGATTTATTGTAATCAGTGGTCTGGCTCATGGACTAACTAGTGCAAAGTGCCCGTGGCAAAGGATGGAGCTGGTGTGTGTGTGTGTGTGTGTGTGTGTGTGTGTGTTTGTGTGTGTGTGTGTGTTTGTGCGCACGCCAGTGTGTGTGCGCGCGCTCCGGTGTGTATGTGTGCGCGCCAGCGCGTGTGCGCACGCACACACACCAGCTCCATCCTTTGCCACGGGCATTTTGCGCTAGTAATAAGAATGAAATTAACCAGTTAGTGTGCGCGCGCCACCGCGTGTGGGGTGCCCGTGGCAGCTTGCTAGCTTGCATGGTCGCGTGCACTGTTTGCACGCGTGTGTAGTGCAGTGCCCGTGGTGGTCGATCGCTAGCTAGTTGACTCGGGTGTGTGTATGCGCGCATGTTTGGGAGTCTGCGCGCTCACTCGGCTGCTTGGTCTCCCGGTCAGCTGGTGGGATATGGTTATTTACAATGGATAAAATGAGTTAGAATATGTACAAGTTAAAAGCTCAAACATTCATTTATGAGCATGCTCTATTTGAAGTGAAATAGCTTTCCCATACTCTATTCACGTGTTGGTGTAATGTAAACATAAAATCCAGGTTAAATTGTGATCGGAGAATTATGGCTTGACCTCATGTTAATTTTATTAATGTTATTTCTATTACATGTTCTACATCGTTGTAGACCAGAAGGCTATCCCGTGCAGAGCTCAGCCTCAGACAGCAGTGGCAGCTTTGGATGAGCTGTTCAAAGCTCACTATGTCTTTGGCCTAAACTATGATGAAGTGCTCCTCAGCTTCTACACCTTTCCTCAGACCACAGTGTACCACATTAACGTTGGAAGCACAAAGGAGACTCCACGTGTCAAGGAACTCCGAGCACGACTGATGCAGCGATACAACGAACTTGACACCAAGCCTTCGGAGTAACGCATGCTCAGATGTTTTGTTTGTAAAGAGTACCACAACACATGTTCTCTTCTTTGTCAACATCTCAAGTTTTAGCATGGACTGTACCCTGGGTACAAGAACTTGCGTTTATAATGTGGACAGCCGGGATGTGCTTTGTCTTTTTGTACCTATAATGGCTTTAAAAAAACACATCAAGACTATGCATGGTCAACAACCAGATCATCCTGTTGACACCATCCAGGATGTCGCCACGCAAAGACTTTGTGACATGGAATCTTTAAGTGATCTGCCAGCATGTAGACCTCCTGGTGCCACTTTGCCAGGTACGTCTATTGCCTCCAACCAGATTCCTGTTGCATTGCATTTGTCATCCATGTGTGGTTCAGTTGTTGCACATTTGCAAGGGTCAGGTCTCTCTGAAACTATTGTTCAGACAATAGTAAGTTCTATGAAAGAAATTGCTAATGATGTTCAAGGTCAGGCACGAGAGGCTGTGCTGGAAGTTGTTTCTTGTGAAACTAAAGAGTTCAGACCTTACCCAAAAAGTAGGTTTCTTTCAAAGTTTAACACTGAGGCCAAGAGGCAGAAATATTATGATGACAAATGGGAAATAGTTGAACCTGAAGAGCATGTCCTGGGAGTGAGATTAGATGTGCGTAGAGATAGAATTACAGGCGTCTATAGTGAAGTTCCAGTAACCCATAAGTATATGTATGTTCCCATTCTATCTACTCTTAAATCTATGTTCAAAAACAGTGAAGTAAAAGATGCCTTCTTGCAAGACAAACTAAGTGACAAAGGAATATACAGAGATATTCATGATGGTTCATATTTTCAAAACCATCCACTATTCGCTCAACAGAGACATGCTCTTCAGCTTTTAATCTACTATGATGATTTCGAAACTGCGAACCCTTTGGGTTCTAAAAGGAGTATTCACAAACTAGGCTGCATCTATTTTACTTTAAAAAACCTTCCATCCAAGTTAAACTCTGTGCTTATGAATGTACACCTTGTTTCTCTTTTTCATACTGCGGATGTGAAGACTTATGGTTTTGATGAGATACTGAAGCCTCTTATTGCAGATTTAAAGATTTTAGAAACGCAAGGAGTACAACTTCCTTTTTTTGATGAACGATTGTTTGGTACCGTTTTACAGATAACTGGAGATAATCTTGCTCTAAATACTTCGTTGGGTTATGTTGAATCGTTTAGTGCAACACATTGCTGTAGATTTTGTTTGACAAATAAGGAACAAGTGCAGTCTTTTTTTTCTGAGGATCACCCTGATTTAATTTTGCATTCAAAAGAGCTGTATACAGAACAGTGTAAGGAACTTCGTGAAAACCCCACACTCCAGTCAGTTTATGGTGTTAAAAAGCCCTGTGTATTCAATTCATTACAGTATTTCCATAGCACTGACAACTATGCAGTTGACATAATGCATGATTTATTAGAGGGTGTGGTGCAGTACGAACTTAAGTTGTTTTGTCTTTATCTCGTGAAACAGGGCTACGTTTCCATGGGTTTGTTATCTGAGAGAATTCAGAGTTTTAATTATGGCTATACAAACCGTAGAAATAAACCAAGTGGTTTAAAAATGGATGACTCCAAAAGTATGGGATTGAATGCCACCCAGTCATGGTGTGTGCTGCGCAACACTCCACTCATATTTGGGGATGTCATTGAAAGGGGTAATGGTCACTAGAGCCTTCTCCTCATTTTGCTTCAGATTGTCAATATAGTGTTCACCCCCGTTTTGTCTGATGGTTTGGTATGTTATTTGAAACATCCGATAAGGAATCACCACACTCTTTTTAAATCATAATTTCCGGAGAAGAATCTAATTCCCAAACATCACCTGATGCTCCCATTATCTGAGATGCATTACAAAAATTGGTCCTCTTCTTCATGTTTGGTGCATAAGGTTTGAGGCAAAACACAGGTATTTTAAAATATCCATAAAAAATTACAAACATATCACTAAAACATTAGTAAAACAGCCATTTCAGTATGAAAATTATGACTTTAAGAGATTAGAATTCGGTCCAATAAAGGCAAAAGCAATTTGTAACTTAGAGGGTGGAGAAATTCTTAAGCAGACACTAAATTTAGAACCACTGTCATATGTCTCAACAACCAAATGGGTCCAAAGCTATGGGAGTGAATATCAGGTTGATTTGTTTGTTTGTACAGGAACACACAATGACCTCCCTGTCTTCAAAAAGATCTGTAATATTGGGGCACTCCGTAAACCAAAAGAAATGGAATTTATTCACCCAAGGGCAAGGCAACAACACTGACGCGTTTCCACTTTCGTCTTAATCCAAGTCATGACAGGCAATGAACAGTCAAACATTTTGTAGCAGCTGGAGTGGTTCAGTCAGGTGATGGTAAACAGCTGTAGTTGTAGACCATGGGGCTGTGATGCACCAGTTCTGCATGTGGGGGGCGCTAAAAACACCTACATGTTGAAAAGCCATGTGAAATTTGTGAAAATAAAAAACAATAATATGGTGATACGAGGTGCGTAGGCTAAAGGGCCTATGGGCCTATGATCTAGACAGGGGAGGGAAGTCTATGATCTAGGCAGGAGGGAAAGACATGAAGCAAAACCTTTAGAGTGGAATGGAGTAAAAAGGGACTGCTGAGAGAGTACATTACAGGAATGGTAGGAAATCAAGTTCGTCATTTAGACCAGGAGATTTAGTGGCTTGCAAAGTAAAGATCCAATACGTCTCACGTTGAAGAAGTTTTTTGAGGCGGTCGCCTCTCCTAATATGGTGAGGTATGATCTCGATAGCCATTGCTTTAAGAGATGAGGGGTTGCCGTGGCCTGCCTCATTGTAGTGGACGGCCATGGGATAGTTCAAGTTGTTTGTGCGGATTGCAGTCTTATGTTCGCCGAGTCGGTCTTTAAATGTTCTTTTGGTTCTGCCAATATAGAAAAAACCACAGGGACATTCAAGGCGGTATACTACATGTGTAGTGCTGCAGTTAGCAAAGTGTTTCAACTTGTATGATTTGTTGGAAAATGTGTCTGAGAAGGTGTCCGTTTTGACAATGTTGTCACAATGGCGACATTGACCGCAGGAGTAGTTACCTACGGGTCGGCGTAGCCATGGGGTTTTGGGTGGGAGGTAACTGTGGGACAGTTGTCCTGCAGGGTGGAGGCTCTCCTGGAAGCAAAAGCAGGGGGGTCAGGGAAGAGTTCTTCAAGGGAAGGATCACTCTGGATTATGTTCCAGTTCTTTTTGATTATGTTTTGGATTTGGTGAAGCTGTTTACTATATGTGGATACAAAATAAATATTTGCAATTTGTAGGGGTTTGGGGCGTTTGTGTAGGAGGCTCTGTCTATCCATGTCTTTGGCTTTGTTGTGAGACGTTACCAGGTCGTGGTGATTGTAGCCACGTTCACCAAAGCGTTGTCGCATTTCTTCTGCTTTTTCGTTGAAGTCCTCGTCTTGGTCACATTATATGCCGGAGACGCTGAAATTGACCAAAGGGGATGTTCTTGATGAGGTGAGGAGGGTGGAAGCTGTTAGCATGCAGAATAGTGTTGCGGTCAGTGGGTTTGCGAAACATAGAAGTGTGCAGATCTCCTGAGCTGGATTTAGTGATTTTCAGGTCTAGGAAATTAATCTCACATTGACTGTACTCTAAGGAGAGTTCTACGCTGTCGCTTGTGGAATTAAGATAGTTGTGGAACTCCTTAAGGTTTTCTATGTCACCACTGAAAAAGAAAATTAGGTCATCAATGTATCTCCCGTACCAGATTATTTTCTCCCGGTGGGGGTTAGCAGGTCCCAGGACGTATCTCTCCTCCCAGAACCCTAAGAACAGACAAGCGTAATTGGCTCCAAAAGGAGCTCCCATGGCAGTGCCACGCTTCTGTCTGAATAGTTTATCCTGGAAAACAAAGATATTATTGTTGAGAGTCCATTCAATCAATCTCAGGATAAAATCATTGGGTGGGGTTTCATCCATTCTTGACTGAAAGAAGTGATTTACTGCCTCAATACCTTCCTCGTGCTTGATATTGCTGTACAGTGACGTCACGTCCATTGTTACAATGAAGCCGTCGCCAATGTTTTGGATTTTGTTGATTTTTCTCAGGACATGCGTGGTATCCTGGATGAAGGAAGGGAGGGTGGAGACAAAAGGTTTAATGAAATAGTCGATGTACTGAGAAACAGGCTCGGAGATGGAGTTTATACCGCTGATAATCGGTCGGCCTGGTGGTTTGGATGTGTTCTTGTGTACTTTTGCTAACATGTAGAATGTGGGCATAGTGGGGTTTTTGTTGAGGAGAAAGCTTTGTTCTTTATCTGTTATGAGTTGGTTCTCCACAGCATTGTTCAAGATATCCTCCAATTCGCGTTTCATGTAATCTAGTGGGTTGGATGACAGAGGGGTGTAGTATTCTGGGTTATACAGTTGTGAATGGGCTTCTTCAATGCACTGGTCCCTACCCCAAATTACCACTGCTCAGCCTTTATCTGCTCTTTTAACGATGACTTGATAATAAAAAGAGCAGATAAAGGTAACGTCTCACAACAAAGCCAAAGACATGGATAGTCAGAGCCTCCTACACAAATGCCCAAAACCCCCACAAATTGCAAATGTTTATTTTGTATCCACATATAGTAAACAGCTTCACCAAATCCAAAACATAATCAAGAACTGGAACATAATCCAGAGTGATCCTTGAAGAACTCTTCCCTGACCCCCCTGCTTTTGCTTCCAGGAAAGCCTCCACCCTGCAGGACAAACTGTCCCACAGTTACCTCCCACCCAAAACCCCATGGCTACGCCGACCCGTAGGTAACTACTCCTGCGGTCAATGTCGCCATTGTGACAACATTGTCAAAACAGACACCTTCTCAGACACATTTTCCAACAAATCATACAAGTTGAAACACTTTGCTAACTGCAGCACTACACATGTAGTATACCGCCTTGAATGTCCCTGTGGTTTTTTCTATATTGGCAGAACCAAAAGAAAATTTAAAGACCGACTTGGCGAACATAAGACTGCAATCCGCACAAACAACTTGAACTATCCCATGGCCGTCCACTACAATGAGGCAGGCCACGGCAACCCCTCATCTCTTAAAGCAATGGCTATTGAGGTCATACCTCACCATATTAGGAGAGGTGACCGCCTCAAAAACTTCTTCAACGTGAGACGTATTGGATCTTTACTTTGCAAGCCACTAAATCTCCTGGTCTAAATGACGAACTTGATTTCCTACCATTCCTGTAATGTACTCTCAGCAGTCTCTTTTTACTCCATTCCACTCTAAAGGTTTTGCTTCATGTCTTTTCCCTCCTGCCTAGATCATAGACTTCCCTCCCCTGTCTAGATCATAGGCCCATAGGCCCTTTAGCCTACGCACCTCGTATCACCATATTATTGTTTTTTATTTTCACAAATCTCACATGGCTTTTCAACATGTAGGTGTTTTTAGCGCCCCCCACATGCAGAACTGGTGCATCACAGCCCCATGGTCTACAACTACAGCTGTTTACCATCACCTGATTTAACCACTCCAGCTGCTACAAAATGTTTGACTGTTCATTACCTGTCATGACTTGGATTAAGACAAAAGTCGAAACGCATCAGTCTTGTTGCCTTCCCCTTGGGTGAATAAATTCCATTTCTTTTGGTTTACGGAGTGCCTCAGTTTTCAGTCATTTTTCCATATTTCTCTACCCACCATACGGAAGAGCACCTGTCACCATTAAGCCACTGGACCCATGCAGCGCTTCCCACCCCTCCTTGTTCTACAGATCTGTAATATTGTCATACATGAAGGGAATGCTCTTTTATTGTCTTGTAGAGTAGACACCCTGTATTTTGATGAACACTTGAACGCATATTGTATTGAGGAAATTAAGGATGACTTGTCTCTTGTACATGTGGAGCAGCTCACCTACTTTAAACCTTTTGATGGACAGTACTCAAATGAGAACAGAGACAACAAATACCTTGTTCCATATTGTTTTATATTGGATGTTTAATGTGTTGTACAGGACAGAGGCACATCTATTGTCTGATCCCACAGCTGATGACGGTGCCAAGCCTAACAGTGGTGTGGTACAGCCTATTTGAGTCTGGTCCTGTTTCCTGTTATCTGTAATGTGTTGTGGTGCCTTTTGTTCAATTGTTAATGTATTTTCAAAAAATAAAAAAGGGTTAAAGCAATAAACGTATGTAACTTTCATTTTATCATATTATAGAGCCAACACCTACAGGAGTCATCAGCTAACTCCTGCTTGAGAGTTATTAAGTGACACTGCATTGGTGCTAAGGAACACCTATAGGAGTAATCAGCTAACCCCTGCTTGAGTTATTAGAGTTTTTCTCAGTTGCTTTGGTGCATTTCTCACATCACTATTAACATTTGCACAACAGTTAGTTCAACCTCCACAACATTTAGTCATTTGTACACATCATAGTAGCAGTTTCTCATTCCTTCCAACAAATTGCAAATTCTTTTGGACATGCATCAATTGCTTTCATACAACTCTCTGCTGTTTTACAACATTATCATTTGCTTATGTCATATCAGTCAAAATGAACTATACTTGTGAATGCTGAATAGTCATTCCCTATAAAACTAATAGTCCTCATTTCATTGCTTGAGTCATTACATACAAAAATGTTGAACTAGTTGTTAAAATCTGTCAAGCAAATTTTATACATTTTTTTATCTTTTTTTTTCCTGAAAATGTCTCCTAAATTGAACAATTTCTCTCAGGTGAACCTCAGCTTTCACTGATGAGAAGGGGTGTGTGAGGCATTAGTTGCAACCAATGATAAGCCACTTCTCCACAGTCACTCAGAGCTGAATCCCATGAACCCCCACTTTACAAGCATATATGAACCAAGCAGGACATAGTGTGTACCATTTCTACAATACTGTGACACAGAAATGGAAGGTCAGCCTCATGGAAGAGGGGTGAGGATGCGGGGAGGAGGGGGAAGGGGACAAAACAGGGGAAGAGGAAGAAGAGGCCAAGTACATGGGCGGATTCCTGATGAAATCGGGGCTACAATTGTGGATCATGTTGTCAATCACGGCCTCACAATGGCTGAGGCTGGTCGAAGGGTGCAGCCAAATGTTGGGATAACCACTGTAAATTCAAATATTCAAACATTTCGTCAGGAGAACAGGTGTGTATAATGGACAGTAATTCAGCACTAAATAATCTGCACTGCACTACTGTCATTGTGTCATACATGGACAAGAACTTGTCACTTTTTACATTTAGACTTACAGCTTTACTGCAGCACAGATTTAGTGTATTGTAGTGTACATGCGTGTTACAGTAAAAATTTGCCATATTTACTGTAATTTTACTCTGCACCACATAGGATTGCAAGACAACCTTGCAGAGGTGGAAGAGGGCCCCTTTTTATTCCGCAACAAGAGGAAGCCATTTGTGCACTGGTGATTGCAAACAATGCCGTAAGGTTGAGAGATACAAAGTGATGTTATAGAGGATGACAACATCTTTGGGAATATTGAATCTGTTTCAATCGCTACAATTGACAAGAGTGCTCAGGAGAAATGAAATGCGCATGAAACAATTGTATAATGTGCCATTTGAATGGAACAGCGACAGAGTGAAGGAGATCCGTCACCAGTACGTACAGGTAAAACATGTATGTGTTCTATGCATACTCTAATGTTCAGTGCTGTAAACTGTTTACTTTGTGTAGTGCCATGCACTACACTTACATGACAGTTCTGTGTATTCACAGTGCATACTGTACAATATGTTGTCCAAAATGCATTATGTTACACAGGAAAAGTTAGTTTTTCTCGCTCCCTCTTCTGTGATAAAGCGTGTACTGGAGCTGGAGGCCAGGGAACCGCTGCACACATTCATATACCTTGATGAGGCGGGTTTCAATCTGGCAAAAGGTAGAAGGCGTTGGAAGGAATCGCATTGGACAGAGAGCAACCATTGATGTCCCAGGCCAACGAGGAGGGAATATTACTATGTGTGCAGCCATCTCAGAAAACGGCGTCCTCACCCATATCCCCCGTCTTGATCCATACAACACACATCATCTGCTGACTTTTTTAGACACTCTTTACAGGGACATAATCCCTGAGAATGAGAGGGGTCTAACTGGAGACCATCTGAACAAGTATGTTGTTGTTTGGGATAATGTGCGTTTTCACCACTGCGATGTGGTTGTGGTGTATTGGATCAAGCACTCGGTGCTCGATTGTGTTGGACTGTCACCACTACTGAGTTCTTTAATACACTGGTCTAGCCTGTAGTGTGTGATGTCTCCGTCAGTAAAGATCAGACTTGTGCCGCATCCTCGTCTCCGTGTACTTATATATATTAGTGATTAAGATAGTAACCCACGAAAAGTAACACTACAATAGTGTACATAAGAGAAGTCACAACATGGTGTCAGAAGCGGGATTCCTAGGGAGATAGTGAGTGACCGTGTCCCATTTGCCAGCTATGAGATGAAGTCATTTGCAGCTTCATGGGAGTTCAAGCTCACACACTCCAGCCCAGGTTTTCCCTCTTCAAATGGCATGGCTGAGAGAGCCATAAAGACAGTGAAACATGCGCTGAAGAAGGCAATGCAGACCGGCACTGACCCACATCTGGTGCTGCTGTCACTGAGGAACACACCGGTGACAGGACCGGACGTATCACCTGCACAAATGTTGATGGGGAGAGTTCTACGAAGCACGCTTCCGTGCGCCAGTGCTGTGCTGACACAATCAGGCCCACAGCACATTCACAGCAAGATCCAGAACCCGCAGTTCCGCCAAAAACAACGTTACGACCAGTGTGCAAAGCCCCAGCCAGTGTTGACCCAGGAGACACCGTACACATGCAAACACGGCGCGGCTGGGAGCCTGCCGTTGTCATCCGACAGCGAGATGAACCACGGTCCTACACTGTGCAGACACCGGCTGGGAGGATGCAAAGAAGGAACAGGCGACATCTGAGGACGATACATCCGAGCCTATTCAGAGACACGGACAGTGATGAACATTTTGACTCAGAGGTACAACCCTCACCCTCACAAGCGCCTGTGCCAGTCGACTCACCACCACATGACCTGCCACCACACGACCCTCCTCCGGTGACTACAGGCAGTACACCCACATGCTACACAAAGTGCGGCAGAGCAGTTAGGCGCCTGCCAGATACAATGACTAACCTCAGGGTACTTTTGTGTGATCATTCAAGTGTTTATTAAGAAAAAAAAAAAGAGAAAAAAAAGAAGGTGAAACAGAGTACAAGGTGTGTTTAACCTGAAATGTTGCAAGATTGCTGAATGTTCAAAATGTTTACATGCTAACCACCAGAATGTGAAAAGGAAATGGTTTATGTTTTTAATGAGAATCATCTGTCATTTAAAAAACATGCTTTATTAATCATTGAAGTATGCAAGTAGAAAAGACTTGTTCAGTGTTGATGCCATAGCGTTAATGGTTCAGTAAAGGGTCTACTGTTGAAGTAACTGATGAGTAGGCCACATCTCAGTTGGAAAAGAGGGATGTGGTGTATTGGATCGAGCACTCAGTGCTCGATTGTGTTGGACTGTCACCACTACTGAGTTCTGTAATACACTGGTCGAGCCTAGTAGTGTGTGATGTCTCCGTCAGTAAAGATCAGACTTGTGCCGCATCCTCGTCTCCGTGTACTTGTATATATATTAGTGATTAAGTTAGTAACCCACGAATAGTAACACTACAATAGTGTACATAAGAGAAGTCACAACAGTGGTCAGACAGTGGTTTGCAGCACATGATAGGATGCTGGTAGAATATCTCCCTCCCTACTCACCATTCCTAAATCCAATAGAAGAGTTTTTCCTCTTCCTGGAGGTGGAAGGTATATGACCGGCATCCACATACCCAAATGGCCCTGCTAGCGGCCATGGATGCAGCATGTGATGACATCACAGCAGAGTCCTGCAGAGGGTGGATTCGCCACTCGAGGAGATACTTTCCTCGCTGCATTGCAAGAGATGATATTCGCTGTGATGTAGATGAAACTATGTGGCCAGACAGAGAGGAACGTCTGGATGTGCATGAATGATTTACAGTACTGTGTATGTTGTATGTTCAGTTCCAATATGTACTGCAATATTGTTTACAGTTGTGCACAGCTCTACCCAAAGGGAGTTTGTTTGTTGTAAATAAAGGGTGTATTTTTTCTTTTGCACAATGCTGTGAACAAATTAGAATTGCGAAGAGCATATGCAGTAAAAATGTGAAACATACATATTCAGTGTCTTGTACTCAGTTACCTCACTAAATACAGTAATGTGTAACTTTACTGTAGTTTTCAAATGGCTGTGTAAATAGTATATAGTGCTGTCTTGAGCATTTTCAGGTAGTGTCACCAAGATCTGACTTTTTTTGCATTGGAAAACATTTACAAAGTAAACTGTCATAATGAAAACATGACAAAGGCATTTGACTATCTTGTTCATAAACAACGGTGTCAGGACTTTTCATCTTGATGACACTGACACTTTCATTGACATGAATACTTGCTTTTGAGGAATGAGCTATCCATTTTGAGCAAGTGACATGCTTTTGCAGGTTATCAACTAGGTTTTGCAGTTTGTACTAATTGTTTTGAGAAATGCATTAGCTGTTGTGCAAATGTAAATAGTGTTGTGAGAAATGCAACAAAGCGACATTGCATTGGTGTTAAGGAAATGTAACACCTGGCGGGGGTCAAGTAAGTATCCATAAGTGTCAAATCCCAACTCCCCACAGAGTGAATATTGACTCCAAGCAAGGTGTTAAAATGCCAATTCTCTTAAAAGTGTTAAAATAACTCTGTAGACTGAACCATATAGGACCCCCAATAAGGGTTGAAATTAGGAGTTATTTTGTGTTTGCTGATTTTGCTGTGTATGTATTGGCATTGCATTTTTACATGGTTGTCCTAATCCATGTCTACAGCAGTTGGTTCTAGGTCATGTGCAAGACATTCATGTCAATATGCGCAATTAGCACTTATTCTACTGGTGCTGCTGCTGCCCCCCCCCCACACACAAAGACTTTTGGTAAATATCCCAAAATCACGCTTTGGTTTTTTTTTAAATGAGCTGGACTGAAGACATTAGTGAAAATTTATATGAAACGTTAACTAATTTCTTGCATTTACCCAAAGATGGAGAAACCAGTCCATCTGAGGAAGCCAGTCCGTCTGAGGAAGATAGAGCACCTCTGTCTGTTTCCTGTGTAATGCAGTGTCTGACATGGTAGGCAAACGTACCTGCTCTCTTGGAAATGGAGAAGTTCAAGATAAAGAAGCCAGATAAAGATTGCATTGTCGCAAACTTGGCTCCAGAGATGAATGAACCCGGTTTGCCAAAACACAGGTCAGACACACAAATGCTAGACTTCTTTCAAGATTTTCTTCTAGACCTTGAGGGTATGTAATGTATGTGTACAACTCGTCACTCATATGTTCAATACACGTCTCAAATAAGCTAGCATGCGTGAGGTTCAAATGCGAACTTCCATAGTCCATAGTAGACTGTTAGCATAAGCTAACTCATTTGAGTGGCAAAATACATAATGATACACACTATGTCACAAGATAGCAAAAATATCTGCTAATAAAGGGACTACACCCATTCGGAGACGTACATTGTATTCCAATTACATTGCCCCCAAGACCCGTCAGATGATCTCAAAGGTCGGATGAAAACAGCTGAATTACAATGTATTCCAATGACAGTCCACCAGGTGCTTTGATCTCCCTAGTAGCCGCTGTCTGAAATTTGGACGATAGAGGATTTCCTCTCGGCGGGGATTATAGGAAAGTCATGCCACTGGCAGCCATATTGGTAACACCCACGAAACGCCCAAACTGCCCAACCCCATTGGAAATGAATGGGGACATGGTCATACCCACGCAAACACTAGAATGGGACATAATAAGCATATCTACAGGATGGGCAATGAAATTAATAAATGGAATCCAACAAAACGTCAACTATACTACGGGATGTTTAAAAAAAAAAAAAACCTTTTCCACTTGGAGTATTCCACTACGCATGCACTTGGATTTAGGACTCAGCCGTCCTAGTCATTGTTGGCCCTAATGCTTTTCCGTGGCCGGTGAAACAACAGGGGTGTGTTCAAGTACAAACTACGTTCATGGCGCACTACTAATGGAAAAGTTTGCTAACGTTAGCTAAAGTTCGCTGAAGTTGAATGCACCTCAGCTGTTTGTGATTGGCTGTTTGTGAAAGAGGGCAGGGTAGGCGCCATCTTTAGCCTTACCAGGTGTTACGGATAACCCCATTCCACATTATATGAGTGATATATCTTAACAATTTTAAAGTATCTTTGCCGATGCTGAGCGAGGCTAGATGGCTAATTTGGTGAACATAAACATCTAGAGCAACATTTGACTCCATTTTACCCTGTGTGCTCAATCCACAAAATCAATCACTGATCACCACAGGATTTCTCAATACAGGAGGAAGAGGATTTCTCTCATCAGGAGGAAGAGATCGGATTACTAATTGTTCCACTATTAAGAGGCGTGTTGCCGAAGCCAACAACACATTTAGAGCAACTTTGAATAAATTGTGTTAGCTTCGGCAGCAAGCCTACTAAAAGTGAAACTGTGGATACCGGTAACATTGAATGCCTGCAATGAAATAGTATTCCTATTAGTAAATATAACCAATAGTGCTAATGTAGCCCATGATAACATGAAGTGTGTGTTTGTTTGATAATTTTTAAAGACGTGTGCGTGTACACGGTACGCACAGTGAACTCGTTGTCATAGATCCTGCAATGTAGCACCAGGTGTTGGAGGAATTAGTGGCAGGTGTCCTCAGTGCCAGCACAGAACAGACGCCGTGTAAGCCTGTAGGAACACAGACACAAAATTTAATAGAATTGAGTGTGTGGAATAGATAGATTATTCATTGGAACTATGGTACAAACCCCAATTCCAATGTAGTTGGGATGTTGTGTAAAACGTAAATAAAAACAGAATACAATGATTTGCAAATCCTTTTCGACCTATATTCAAGTGAATACACTACAAAGATAAGATATTTAATGTTCAAACTGATTATTGTTTTTTTGCAAATATTCACTCATTTTGAATTTGATGCCTGCAACACGTTCCAAAGAAGCTGGGACAGGGGCATGTTTACTACTGTGTTACATCACCTTTCCTTTTAACAACACTCAATAAGCGTTTGGGAACTGAGGACACTAATTGTTGAAGCTTTGTAGGTGGAATTCTTTCCCATTCTTGCTTGATGTACGACTTCAGTTGCTCAACAGTCCGGGGTCTCCGTTGTCGTATTTTGTGCTTCATAATGCGCCACACATTTTCAATGGGAGACAGGTCTGGACTGCAGGCAGGCCAGTCCAGTACCTGCACTCTTTTAATACGAAGCCATGCCGTTGTAACACGTGCAGAATGTGGCTTGGCATTGTCTTGCTGAAATAAGCAGGGACGTCCCTGAAAAAGACATCGCTTGGATTGCAGCATATGTTGCTCCGAAACCTGTATGTACCTTTCAGCATTAATGGTGCCTTCACAGATGGGCAAGTTACCCATGCCTTGGGCACTAACACACCCCATACCATCACAGATGCTGGCTTTTGAACTTTGCGCTGATAACAATCTGGATGGTCCTTTTCCTCTTTATCTCGGAGGATACGACGTCCATGATTTCCAAAAACAATTTGAAATGTGGACTCATCAGACCACAGAACACTTTTCCACTTTGCATCAGTCCATCTCAGATGAGCTCGGGCCCAGAGAAGCCGGCGGTGTTTCTGGGTGTTGTTGATATATGGCTTTCGCTTTACATGGTAGAGTTTTAACTTGCACTTGTAGATGTAGCGATGAACTGTGTTAACTGACAATGGTTTCCCGAAGTGTTCCTGAGCCCATGTGGTAATATCCTTTACAGAATGATGTCGGTTTTTAATGCAGTGCCGCCTGAGGGATCGAAGGTCATGGGCATTCACTGTTGGTTTTCGGCCTTGCCGCTTATGTGCAGAGATTTCTCCGGATTCTCTGAATCTTTTGATGACGTTATGGACTGTAGATGATGAAATCCCTAAATTCCTTGCAATTTTAGGTTGAGAAACGTTGTTCTTAAACTGTTGGACTATTTGCTCACGCAGTTGTTCACAAAGTGGTGAACCTCGCCTCATCCTTGCTTGTGAACGACTGAGCCTTTCGGGGATGCTCCTTTTATACCCAATCATGACACTCACCTGTTTCCATTTAACCTGTGGAATGTTACAAACAGGTGTTTTTTGAGCATTCCTCAACTTTCCCAGTCTTTTGTTGCCCCTGTCCAAGCTTCTTTGGAACGTGTTGCAGGCATCAAATTCAAAATGAGTGAGTATTTGCAAAAAACAATAAAGTTTCAGTTTGGACATTAAATATCTTGTCTTTGTAGTGTATTCAATTGAATATAGGTCGAAAAGGATTTGCAAATCATTGTATTCTGTTTTTATTCACGTTTTACACAACGTCCCAACTTCATTGGAATTTGTAGATACAGGTACAAGAATTTTTTGAGAGCATCCGAGTTGTATATGTGTGGAATTATTCCACTGACCAGTTTGGTATGGTGGCGTGGACAGAAATCCACATAGATGACAATAGCCTCGGTTACATGGCGAGGCATATGCCTGTTCTAATCCACATATTCATGTAACCGAGGCTAATGTCTTCCAGAGAGAAGAGAGAGAATTCATTTACAGAGATGTGGACACATTTCCAGGACATTAGATATAACAGAGAGAGCATAGCACATCTTATCAAAACCCCACCAATAACAGCAGCATCATTACCTTTTGAAGTCACGGCCTGCTCTCTGCCGACGTTGTGATTGTTGTCCAAAATCGCCAGTTGTGTTCAGGCTGTCATGGTTCAGAAACCAAAGTGTAGTGTCTTCGGCAAACATTTCAGCATGGCGTTGGGCTACACTGCTAAGGAACCTGAAATTGAAGTGGTAATGTTAGAAAACTGCATAGCCCTAGGCAACTACGTTGGGCAGTCTTCATTCAAATACTCAAATGATGACATGGGTATCAAAAAGAACCATGGGTCACCCAGAAATAGGCGTAATGGACTGGTGTCGGATAATAGATGACAGCACATAATCTTCAAATAAACAGCCTTTCATTTATAACCGTTGCAGAAAACAAACTTGGTGTAACAGCGCCCCCTTGAATCATAGCAGGCAAAGTGGTCAGTAGGAATGGCCCTACCAGGTAGGCTACAGAGTAGGTAAGGCCACAGCGTTTTTTCCCACCCATGCTCCCATAATCCCACATGACAAAGCACTGAATTAAATATCCACACGTACATGCACATACATTCCAGTTCTACTCACTTGAACATGCTCTCAGCCTTCTCTTTCATGGATGACGCTGTGCCCAACTTAATCTCCTCAGCCTCCCAGAATGCCTAACTCTCCCCTAAACACGCACGCACACAACACCACACACACAAAATAATGACCATTACATAACGGGTAGGTTTGGGCAATCTCGCTGATTGATCAACTGCCTAATCACGCAGGTCAACTGCTAGTACACTGCCCACTAATCAAAATAGAACGATAGCCAGCTGGACGTGCTCAAGGAACCTAAAACGAAGGAAGGGACACGACGTCACAGAGTGGGCGTGAATCAGATTTTGGTGCCAGATTTTTGGAGCCAATTTATGAAGTCAATGGGCGAAAGGGGGGGCGCACTTTATACCATCATAATCAGGCCGTTTTATGTTTGATTGGTACAGGCTCCTGGAAAATAAAAGACATATTATGTGATGTGGACATGTGTGTCTCATCTACATGTTCACGTTGGTTTAGCGATATTTTATTTTATTTTCCAATTAACCGCAATGGCTAGCAACCCCAGCACTACCGGCGACACCACGAGCCCTCAGCCTACCCTGGCTAGCATCTTAACCGCTATCCAGAAACTAGACGGGGACATCAACGCGAGGTTCAATACGCTGGACACTAAACTAAATGCAGTCCAAACTTCACTAACCAACCACTCAACTCGCATTGTTGACTTGGAGGAGTGTGCTACCAACTACGAGACCCGTATCGCAGCCCTGGAGAAGCGGTGTGATGAGCTGACTGAAACCAACAAAGCCACGAAGAGTAAGCTGATTGACCTAGAAGGCCGTTCAAGACGCTCAAACATCAAAATCACTGGTCTACCAGAGAAAGTTGAGGGCGGCAAACCAACGGAGTTCGTTGCGGGGTTCTTACCTCAACTCCTGGGAGTGCAGAACTTCCCCGGTGGACTGAAAGTGGACCGGGCGCACCGCATAGGCGTGCAACCATCGCCGGCAAGACCGCGCACCATGATCGCCAAAATCCACCACTTTCCAGAGAAGCAGAAGATCCTGAAGCTTGCCCGCCAACAATCTCCTCTGTTCTTTAACGGCGCTCAGATCAACGTGTACCCAGACTTCTCGCCTGAAGTAGCCAAGCAACGCCGAGCCTTTGACGGAGCGAAGAAGCTGAGAGATGCAGGGATAAAACACGGCCTCCTTTTCCCTGCGACTGATCATCACCCATAGAAACGAACAGAAAATATTCCAGAAACCCGCAGATGCCGAAGCTTTCATAGACAGTATCGCATCTAACACCGCTGCCAGTGTGTCTCCATGTTGAATCACCGGAACTTGCATTCTCGCCAATACCGGGGGGCCTGTGATCCCCAGCTTTGCTCAACTTGAACTTGCCGTGTGAGTGTTACGGACATGAGGGTGGACAGAGCTTCTTAACTACACCGATAAGGTATACGTAGCCAGCCACTCTCTTTTGCAGAGTTAACGTTAGTGTTATTTAATTGCTGTGTTTAGCTGTTCCTCAGTGTTTATGAGGGAATTTGCGCTTTACTTCCTTTGGGGAAGTGGGCGGGGGAAGGGTTTGTTATGTGTTTTTCTCTGTTCGAGTTTCTGCTCTCTCTGCTCATGCACCGACAGTATTATTATTGATGAGGATGCGTCGCATAATGTTTGAATAATGTTTCTCTATGGCTGCAACAGGTTACACAGGCTCGCCACAAGGCGGCAGCCTAATACTACTCTGTTGGAATGTGAAAGGCTTAGGGTCCAATCTAAAAAGAGGAAAGGTTTTCTCGCACTTGAAATCCTTATCTGGGGATATAATCTTTTTACAAGAAACGCATATTAAGCACACACAACAGTGGAGGTTAAAATGTAGCTGGGTATCTCAAGTATTTCAGTCCACCTTTTCGTCCAAAGCCAGAGTCGCCATATTAATTCGCAGGAATGTCCCGTTTGTTCACGTCTTGACCATCTCTGACCCGAATGGTCGTTATCTTATAGTAACAGGCAATATTTTATCACGGCATGTCACCTTCTTGAATATATATGCACCCAATTTTGACGACCCTGGATTTTTTAGAAAAGTTTTTAATCTTATCCCTGATCTATCGACCACCCACCTAATCACCGGTGGAGATTTTAATACTATATTAGACTGTTTCACCGACAGAAGTTCTACGCGCCCCATTTCCCCGTCTAATTCCACCATAGCCCTTAATCATCTGATGGGGTCATTGAACCTGGTTGATATTTGGAGGCAGCAGCACCCGTCTGGTAGAGATTATTCTTTTTTTCCACAGGTGCATAAATCGTATACAAGAATCGACTACTTTCTAATAGATGCCAAGCTGTCCTCAGACATAATTTCCACCAAGTATCACAACATTTTGATATCAGACCATAGCCCCGTAGAATTTAAACTTGATATGAAAATGGCTAGGCCCGCATACAACTGGCAATTCAACCCTCTCTTACTTAATGATGAACAATTCCGACTACAAATTTTGAACTCAATCACAGCCTACTTGGCTGAGAACGACACTCGTGATGTAAATGACTCCACTTTGTGGGAAGCCCTTAAGGCTGTTGTGCGTGGCCATATTATCGCTTATGAGGCCAAGTTGAAAAAGGACAGAATGAAAGAAATGTCGGAAATTTCTGTTAAGCTTTCAGCACTTGAGAGTGTAGATCGTCAGCTTCACCCTCCACACTTACTGACATAATGAAACTAAAGTTCAAATATAACTCTATTCTCTCCAACCGGGTCAGCAAAATGTTATTGAAATTGAAACAAAAACACTTTGAGATGAGCGACAAGCCGAATAAACTACTAGCGCGCCAACTTAGGGGTATTCAGGCCAAACGAATGATTAATAAAATTAAAACCAAAACGGGATCTATATCTACAGACCCTAAACAGATCAACGAGTGTTTCCGTGAATTCTATGAGAATCTCTACACCTCGAGAATCACTGCTGATACAGTGCGGATTTCAGACTTTCTCAACGCTCTACGCCTACCTAAACTGTGTGCCTGGGCGCAAACTGAATTAAATGCAGATATAACTTTAGAGGAAGTTACAGAAGCAATACGCTCTTTCCCTAACGGGAAAGCTGCCGGACCAGACGGGTATGGAACAGAGTTCTATAAAGCATACTCGGACAAAGTCTCTCTCATTATGTTAAGGATGTTTAATCATTCTATTGCAACGGGACGTCTCTCTGAATCCTTGTACGCGGCTCACATATCCCTGTTATTGAAGAAAGATAAGGATGAAACTGATCCAGCATCATACCGTCCTATTGCCCTCCTCGGCTGTGACTTAAAGGTGTTCACCAAGATACTTGCAAACAGACTTAATAGAGGTATGGCAACTATAATCCACCATGACCAAACTGGATTTATCCCAGGAAGATTTTCCTTCTTTAACGTCAGACGATTAATGAATATAATGTACTCTAAATATGATAAAGATGCCAGTATTGCTGTCTTGGCACTCGATGCCCAAAAAGCCTTTGATCAGGTTGAATGGAGATATATTTTGACAGTGTTGAGAGAGTTTGGCCGAGGTGACAATTTCACCTCATGGGTCAAAATGCTATACGCCAGCCCAACAGCCTCAGTTATCACCAACAATGATAAATCACCCGCCTTTACATTGCACCGCTCCTGCCGTCAAGGCTGCCCTTTAAGCCCGTTACTATTCGCACTCGCCATGGAGCCCCTTGCTATTAGTATAAGAAATAATCCCTCTATAGCCCCATTGATGTTAGGCAAGGTGGATCACCGCATCTCGCTCTACGCGGACGATGTGGCTCTGCTTCTCTCCCGCCCCGAAGAATCTCTACCGCCCTTACTAGAACTAATTACAGAGTTTGGTGAACTTTCTGGGTACACTATAAACTGGGGACAAAAGCGAATTCATGCAGCTTAAAGGGAAGTTGAACTCAACATTTGTAAAAAATGTTCCCTTCCGCATTACTACAGATGAGATTAGATATTTAGGCGTGGTCATCCCTAAAGATCCCAAACTGATTTATAAACTGAACTACTTGAGCATGGTAGACAAATTGAAAACCAATATTGAAACCTGGAGACTCTTACCTTTATCCATGATGGGACGAGTCAACGCAGTTAAAATGGTGGCTCTCCCCAGGTTTCTATACCTCTTCCAGAATCTACCAATATTTTTGCCCAAGTCTTTCTTTAAGCTACTAGACTCTATTGTCCTTCCCTTTGTCTGGGGATACAAGGCACATCGTATAGCCAAAAAGCACATACTCAAACCCAAAAGTGCGGGGGGCCTCAGTCTGCCTAATTTCCAATCCTACTACTGGGCTGCCAACTGCAGAGCGTTGATGTACTGGCAAGGTGCGTACCCAAACAGTCTCACGTCCTCCACCCCGTCATGGCTTGCAATAGAGCAGGACATCACCAAAAACTCTCTCCCCGCTCTTCTCTTCGCTAGAAATGTACCTCCAAAAGCCACTGTGGGTGATAACTTAATGCTTATTAACTCTCTAAAAATCTGGTATCAAATTAGGAAAGTGTTTGCTCTACCTGACATCTCTGCCTACACTCCTGTTTGCAACAACCATGCCTTTTCCCCTTCTCTAACTGATAATGCCTTCACAATTTGGAGAAACAAAGGTATCATCACTATTGCAAACCTTTATATAGATAATGCATTCGCCACCTTCGCACAGTTGAGGGAAAAGTATACAATCCCTGCATCCCATTTCTTCCGTTATCTCCAGATTAGAGAGTACGTCCGTACCAACCTACCTAACTTTGAGGTTTTCCCTGCCGCTGTCAGCTTATATACCCTCATGAATCAGCCCCCTCATTCAAGGAGACTTGTTATTAGATTTGTTGATGTTTTTACAACACACGATTCAGTCTCCACGCAGCACTTAAAAGAAGCTCGGGAGGAGGATCTTGGTGTGGCAATCGAAGATGAGAGCTGGGAAACAAGCCTTAAAGCTATCCACAACTGTTCTATAAACTCCCGACACCAACTTATCCAATTTAAAGTGATTCATAGGCTGCACTACTCCTGTACCAAACTACACGCATTTTATCCCTGTTTACCCAATCTGCCCGAAGTGTAAAGCAGCGGAGGGCAAACTGGGCCATCTTTTTTGGTCTTGCCCTAAACTAAAGTTCTGGTCAGATATTTTTAAATGCTTTTCTGACGTATATAGTTGTGACCTCACACCAGACTCATACACCACCATCCTGGGGGAAACCAAGCATCATCTAACTCTGTCTCACTTGGAACAGAAGACAATACAATATGGCATGGTTGCTGCAAAAAGGATTATACTCACAAAGTGGAAGAGTGAAGAGGTGCCTGTGTTTAGAACCTGTCACGTATCTGGAAAGAACCCAAAAGCAGACGGGACAATCAGGTAAGGGAAGAAATCAAGTCTTTATTGAAGCGGCCGATCTCAGGGGTAGAGCAGGAGTTGGTTCAGTGGCAGGTAGACTGGCAGGCAGAAGTCCATGAATGGCTACGTTCCAGCCAAGACTGGTCCACAGTGGAGGCTTTTTAAGGGTGAGGGCGATTGCTTTGATGGCCAGCTGGTGTGCCGGGGTGAAGGGGGGGGGGGTCAGCAGGTGTCAAGGGCGATTGCTTTGATGGCCAGCTGGTGTGCCTTTGATGGACAGCTGGTGTGCCGGGGTGAAGGGGGGGGGTCAGCAGGTGTCAAGGGCGATTGCTTTGATGTCAAGGGAGAGAGGGCGACTGCTTTGATGGCCAGCTGATGTGCCGGGGTGAAGGGCCCCGGTCAGCAGGTGTCAAGGGAGAGGGGCTGTGACAGTACCCCCCCTCCGAGGGGCGCCACTGGGTGACCTACCAGGCCCGTCAGGGTGCGTCCTGTGGCAGTCCCGGATGAGGTTTGCGTCCAGGACAAGGCGACGAGGGACCCAACACCTTTCCTCCGGGCCATATCCCTCCCAGTCAATGAGATACTGCAGGCCGCGACCGCAGCAACGAGAGTCCAGGAGACGATGAACAGTGTAAGCAGGATGATCGTTGATCATACGATGAGGTGGGGGCGGGGGGGCCGGAGGAAGTAGAGGGCTGGTAGAGACAGGTTTGAGGCAGGACACATGGAAGGAAGGGTGAACCCGGAGAGTGCGGGGCAGCTTCAGACGGACCACAGAGGGGTTAATGACTTTGACAATGGAAAAGGGACCAATATACCTGGGGGACAGTTTTTTAGTGTCCGATTTCAAGGGTAGGTCCTTGGTAGAGAGCCATACCTAGTCACCGGGGGAGTAGTCCGGAGCAGGGGAGCGATGACGATCCGCCAAGCGCTGGTAACGGCCGGAGGCCCTGAGCAGTGCAGCACAGGCTCGCCGCCAGGTCCGACAACACCGACGGACATGGGCCTGGACAGACGGAACCGGAATGTCTACCTCTTGAGAAGGAAAAAGGGGGGGCTGATAGCCGTAAAGGCATTGAAAAGGGGACAACCCAGTAGCAGACGATGGCAAAGTGTTATGGGCATATTCTACCCAGGGAAGTTGTGAGGACCAAGAGGATGGGTTGGCAGACACCAGAGAGCGGAGAACAGTCTCCAATGCCTGGTTGGCCCTCTCGGCCTGGCCGTTGGTCTGAGGATGGAACCCCGATGACAGGCTGACGGTGGCACCGATGGCAGAGCAGAAAGCCTTCCAGACAGCAGAAGTGAACTGGGGGCCACGGTCAGACACTATATCACGGGGAAGACCGTGGACCTGGAAAACCTCCCTGACCAGCAGATCCACAGTCTCTCGGGCCAAAGGCAGTTTAGACAAGGGCAAAAAGTGAACAAATTTACTGAAGCGATCAACAACAGTCAGTACAACGGTGTTACCGTCGGAGGCGGGCAGACCAGAGACGAAATCCAAGGACAGATGCGACCAGGGACGGTGTGGAACAGGCAGGGGGCGCAGCAGACCGGCACTGGCCCGAGTGGAGGGCTTATTCTGGGCACAAACAGGACAGGCAGAAACAAATGACCCAGTATCCTCCGTCATGGAAGGCCACCAGAACCACCTACGGAGGAAGGCTAGGGTACGGGTTACTCCAGGATGGCAGGTAAGTTTGGAAGAGTGAGCCCACTGCAACACACTAGATTTAACAGCATCTGGAACAAACAAGCGCCCAGGGGGACCATTACCTGGGTCAGGCTGAGTCTGTTGTGCTGCCATGACCTCCCTTTCAATGTTCCAGGTGACAGCCGCAGCCGCAACCACACAGGTAGAGGGAACGATGGTGTCAGGTTGGAGCTTGGGCTCAGACTCCTTCCCATGCACACGAGACAGAGCATCGGGCTTGGCATTCCTGGAGCCAGGGCTTGACACCTGACAGGGGACAGACTGAGGCAGAGCAGACTGGAGGCATATGGCATGACAGACGGGACTCCAACTTGAAATTCTGGCCGATGACCAATCAATATGGGGACTATGCTTAACCAGCCAGGGATGACCAAGTATAATGGGAACAAATGGAGAATTGATAACAAAAAAACTTAACTCCTCTTGATGGTTTCTCGACAACAGAGGCGCACAGGCTCAGTGTTAGAGGTTATCTGGGCCAGGAGACGTCCATCCAGGGCATTAGCTTCAAGAGGCTGGTCCAGACTCACAGTGGCAAGACCTAACTGCTTCACAACACTTGCATTCAAAAAGCTTTCATCAGCTCCAGAGTCAATTAAAGCCAAAAGTTTAGTGGACTGACCTTTAAAACTGATGGTAGCTTGCAACTGGGTATGTGGACGAGGAGACAGAGGGCAGACAGTTGGGCTCACGAGGATCCTCCCCCTCCCTCGTGAGCCTGCTAGTTTTGACGGACGGTGAGGGCAGGAGGCGAGAAAGTGACCAGGCTGACCACAATACAAGCAGCTGTTCTCGGTGATGCGGCGTTGACGCTCCTCCGGGTTGAGCCGGAAGCGGCCGAGTTGCATCGGCTCCGAAGCTGGGGAAGAGTCAAGCCTCGGGCTTTCTGGGAGGACGTCAGCCTCAGTCGAGCGAGCTCGGCCCCCAGAGTTTGGAGGTGTGGCCCGTGGAAAGTTGTTGTGACCCAGAAAGCGGCGCGTCCTCTCTCTCCTCCGCTCCCGGAGACGGTTGTCCACATGAATGGCCAGGGTAACCAATTCCTCCAACCCTCCAGGCTCGGGGTAGGAAACCAATTCGTCCTTTATGGATTCGCTTAGACCGTTGGAAAACCCGGCCTGGAGGGACTCGTTGTTCCATCCGCGCTCCGCTGATAGCGTACGGAACTCAACTGAGTAGTCAGCGACGCTGCGGGAACCCTGGTGGAGAGAGATCAGTCTTTTTGAAGCATCCTTTCCCCGCACAGGATGATCAAAAACCTGGCGAAAAGCAGTGGTGAACTCAGCGTAGGATGATGAAGTGGAGGCCCACATCTCCCACACCGCTGTAGCCCAATCCAGAGCGCTTCCCCGGAGAAGACCCATGATGTAAGCGACTTTGGCTCCATCCGTGGAATATGACTGGGGCTGCTGGTTAAACACAATCTCACACTGCATCAAAAACGGGCGCCAAAGTCCAAAATCTCCATCATACTTATCAGGCAGGGCAACCCATGGTTCCTTAGCCGAAGTTGATGGCGCTGAGGGTGGCGGAGCTGGAGGGGCGGGTCCCGGGCTAGCGGAGGCACTAAGTTGGGTCTGGATTCCGGAGATCTTTGAGCTGAGCTCGCGGAGGGCGTCAGCCATCTCCTGTAGCACCTGGATGTGCTGGCCGAGGACCGATTCCTGGTTGGCTACAGCCTGGCAGACCGTGGCCAGGTCTGTGGTGGAATGGTCTGCTGGGTCCATAGTGGCTGGAACGTACTGTCACGTATCTGGAAAGAACCCAAAAGCAGACGGGACAACCAGGTAAGGGAAGAAATCAAGTCTTTATTGAAGCGGCCTATCTCAGGGGTAGAGCAGGAGTTGGCTCAGTGGCAGGTAGACTGGCAGGCAGAAGTCCATGAATGGCTACGTTCCAGCCAAGACTGGTCCACAGTGGAGGCTTTTTAAGGGTGAGGGCGATTGCTTTGATGGCCAGCTGGTGTGCCTTTGATGGACAGCTGGTGTGCCGGGGTGAAGGGGGGGTCAGCAGGTGTCAAGGGCGATTGCTTTGATGTCAAGGGAGAGAGGGTGATTGCTTTGATGGCCAGCTGATGGGGTGACGGGGGGGGGGGGGGTCAGCAGGTGTCAAGGGAGAGGGGCTGTGACAGAACCTGGTTAGCTGAGATCACCAATCTGCTACATATGGAGAAGATCTGATACACTGTCTCTCTTAAGTCTGCAACCTTTAAATCAATGTGGCAACCATTCCTTTCTTATCTGTCAAAGTCATCTTGATTTAAAAATGTTTTTTTGGGGGGGGCGTTAATTTATATAGCTGTGTGTACTACATTGTATTAACTCTTTATACTGTACATTTTTCCTTTTTAATTTTTTTTTTTTTACCTTCAGTCTGAGACATCTATTCGCATCTATCCCATTTAAAAGATGGTGCTGAACGTAATTTATTATTGTATTTTAAGAGCAGTTCTGTTTTATGGTTGCTTTTGTTATTGTCCTTTGTGTCTGTTTGATTTGCTTAGGGGTGGGGGGACAGGCATGAAAACGGGTCAAGGGTGAAAAAGGTGAGAAGGATATGACCCTCTAGGGGGGTCCGAGGGCATGCTCCCCCGGAAGAAAATTTTGAACATTCTATATTTAAATGCATCAATCTGGTGCACTTTGAGAGAAAAATCAAGCATAATTACAAGACAGTATGTATATGTTCACATTATGCTATATAAGAAACGAGACTGACAACTTCTCTCATGAAATGCGCAAGAGCGCAGCTTTAATATAGGGCAAAACAAGATAGCAATACTAACAACATGTGTATGGGTGTAGTTTATATGTTTTTGGCAGAGAATGCACTGTGCGAATCCTTGTTTATTGATCTTCCGGAAGACATCTGACAGATGGGATAAGAGCTCTTGTTCTTTCACTCTTATTTTCCCTTCTAGTTTAAGCCACGACCAATTCCAGCTGCATTTGATGCCTGCATCCACTTGTTTTACAAGAAGAGCATCTTTCTCTCCTAACACACTCATTCTGGAAAAACAATGTTAACGTTAGTAGGGTTGACTTCTAGCTTAATTGATAAGTGGTGGTTGTTCACATTTGGATCTGACGTTACATGTTATACAGATATCTGTCCACTTGAAATCAGATGTGTAAACGAGTGTTTCACAAGTTCAGATAAGTAACTTAGACTATAGGCCTAACGTTACCCTAACCCACAGAGTAAAATTGAAAATTGTTTTACACACAACGTTAGGTCTACATACATAGTTGGATTTCAGATTAAAGGTATCCGGTATTTACAGTTACAATATAGTAGGTTAATAAGTAACATTACGTCCCTTCCACTGACTAACATTACTCAACATAATTCTGTGAATGTAAACTTACACGATGTATTTTGCTACGCTCGCCTGCGCTTTAGCGTGATCCTGGAACAGCCAGGCACTAGAGAGCCCCCAGGCTTGCGCCACTCATAAATCGATGGTTGCAGTCCAGTTCTTTGATATAAGCCTCTCCTGTGACACATACACATAGGACAGTGAAATTATGATATTGTTAACGTTCGCTAACGTAACGTTAGCTAATTTGTTGACTCAGATTCTACAATGTGAGTTAGCTAACTTAGAACACAAAAAGCTAGCTAACATTAGCTAGCTAGCGTTAACATTACCTCAGCCTCCCACCGCACCAGTTCCTCAGTCCACACGTCCTGAAATGGGTTTTAGAGATTTTGAGAATTAGCCAACAGTTAACGTTCATCACGTTTCTTTTTGTGGGATAACGTTAGCTATACAACCTAGTCTGCTGCGTATACGGTGTAAGCTAACGTTACCCTACTAACTAGCTACCTAACAATTTTCCACAAGATGCAAATCTCTCCACCTGTCTTGTGTGGAATATAGCTAACGTATGCGTCGATGACACGTGGATTCTTTATTAAATCTCTAGCTAGTGATACATTAGCTACCTGAAATCATGTAGGACTAGGCTATGTCAACAGAGCTCCTGAGTAACGTTATACATCAGAAAATATTGAAATGATTGAAACGCTCACCAAATTCAGTCAGGCAGGCATCAGTCAGCTAACGTTAGTCCAAAGAGTCGTCTTCCCTCAGCCCCATGGAATGCTCAGCCCCGCGCGCTGCTCCATCAATCGCTTTGGTCAGCACAAGCACGCGCTGCACGAGCACTTCACGAACCAATCGGGTAGCGGTACCTTCCCAGAGAAGACTGGTGACGCCAGGCCCCTCGCGCTCGTAGGGGGAATATTTTTGTCAATGAAAAAGGCGAATTCGAATTCGATAGGCCAGCTCACCATGGCTCCGCGCTCTCGTGTATAACTCCATCTTCATGTCCGGTCCATACACCCCCCCCCCAAAATATTTTTTCATCGGATCTACACAATTCACGTAGGTCACCTATTTTGGATTCAAAACGGCGAATTTCGCCAAAAGGTGAGTGATTTTCATGCCTGGGGGAGGGGGGAGATTTACTGTTTTTGTGATCCGTCTTGTCTATCCCTGTTAATTGAAAATTTTATAAATAAAATATTTTTAAAAAAAGAACAGCATCTTGTCTATTACTGTTTAATTCAGTCCTACACTCCAGTAACCAATGCACTCTAATAATGTTGTAACCACTGACCGATCTTGGAACTTGGGCGTCCTTGCGGGTCTCTCCGCATCACCCATACGTTGAAGGACGAGTGCTCCACACGCAACTGAGTAGGGCGATCTACCTTACAGAGAGAATGAACCCCACGTCAACATCGAGCCCCCATGGTGGTTCAGCCATTATGATGCATACTAGAAATGCTTCTCTTTACTGCATTGATTGTGGTTTGAATCCGTCCCACCCCCCTCGCTCTATCCCATATTCCTGTGTACATTCTTCATTGTCCTGTCTAATGGCAAGAAATACCTTAAAAACATCTGGCATCTTGAGACAAATCTGGATGGTGTCAGTCCGCAAATCAACATGGGAGAGGAGCTTCACTCCTACAGCCTAATTCAATGACTCAAAGCCATAGTTTAAGAATATTTTTCAGATGAAGTATGTGAATGAGTGGTGTAAAGGCTTGACCCTTGTTCGCAGGAATGAGTCATTAGGGTTAAAATGATGTAGTTGAATGGGTGTTCCTGAAGGACAGAGATATTAATAAGCATACATAAACAAACAAAAAACAAACAAACACAGAGAGCTCACGTTCACATGTTGAGAGTCCATTAACTATCGTCGTCCGTTTGCCAGGGGTTGCTAGGGAGAGGCAGGGTGCCAGGAAAGGGTTGTGGTAGGTTGTTACTAACTTGAACAGGCTACAGAGGAACGAGAGGGACAAGGCTCAACCGTGACAGCACAGTACTTGTCGAATATCAAACATAGGAGATTGTGAGAAATCTTACAAGGAGATTGTGACTAATTCATAACAGCTCTGGTTCCCAAACACACGTGCATATGCACGTGCACATACACATACACACACATGTCAATTGACTCTTCATTCAGCTCTTTGCCTGGGTGACCTGCCACCATCTCCTTCACCAATATGTGATATTACATCATAAGGTATAAGACAACAGGAGTTCTGAGGCCACAATTCCAAGATCCACTTACGAGACAGACATTGGATTTTACCTCTCATGACGGCTTGGTGGTAGAAGATGTTCTGATGGGAGGGCAGGAGAAGACAAGGTAGTTAACACCAGTCTACATTCATTCTCTATTCTTACTCATCTGTCTCCAACTTAAGAGAAAACATACAGACGCCAATCAAGCAGAACTAGATGGCAAAGTCTAGCTTCATGTTTTTGGTGGTCTGTGTACGTACTGTAAATTTGTCCGTTAGCAGGATTACACAAGAACTATCAAAATGATTTTCACTAAACTCAGTGGAGTGGTGTAACATGCTCCACGTTGAAATCCAATACATTTTAATGAGGATCTGACTCACATGGTGGGTCCACTAGCCCCAGAAACACGGCCACCCATTCACTTCCATTAATATTTTGGATCACAATTACAGTGAAATATGAAAGGGGTTTGTGTTGGATGGAATAGTGCACATGTGCGTATGTGTGGAGGAGATGTTTTATTGTACCAACGCATAATCTGCTTAGACTGTTTTACAGGGACCGCTGGGTTGGACTGGATTCTTCGTATGGCTTTCTTCCACCGGGGACGATCCAAGGCCACCTCACGGTCAATGCCAAGTTGTTGCATATTGGCACACAGTCATCTGCCAGGTCTTCTTTGGCCGGCCAATAGTTCTTGCCCCCTCTTGCTTGAGCGACATTGCTTTCTTCACCCAGTTATTCTTGTCCATCCATACCACGTCCAAGCACCTATGCATGGGTACTTAACAAATGTCCAATAGACTACGTCCAAGAGACTACGTGCATAACTGCAGTTCAGCTCCAGTACTTCCTGGAGGAAGTTCACACATTGGTTTCCTGTTGAAACAGTAGTGGATGAAGTGATTAATCTCAGGTGTGCAGCACAGCTGATTGATCACTTCAAATAGTGTTTCAACCTAACCAATATGTGAGCTTCCTCCAGGAAATACTGGAGTTGAGCCAGTTATGCACGCAATCTATATCTGCCATCTTTGTCGTACAAAGGTATGTCAATTTGTCTGATTTCATAGGACTTCAAGGTTTAAAAACACACAAATTTGTGTGTATGGTACTCACTGTGAACTCAGATCACAATATCCGCAATGTCCTCAACCCCAGCACAGACAAGACAGCGTGTCAGTCGGTAGAGCCTGAAACACAAACACAATTTAATATGATTGTTTGAGTGCGGAGGAGATGAAACCGTTGAGTCAGACTGTCACATGTGTCATATCAATAACCAGCCGGAGTGAAAATCTTCCTGAGGAGGATCATGTTCAGTTAGTGGCTAAGTTTAGCTAGCAATTAAATTAGCCAGGCAAAACTCACACGAAACCGGACACAAATTAAATATTTTCCAGACGTTCATTCGACGCCAACTGGGTACAAAGTTAACTAATAATATATTAAAGTAAATGTCATGTGCATATACAACAGGCAAGGGAGTCGCGATTAATATCGTGCTTTATTCAGCCATCTGCTTCCAGTACAGATTCGAACAATACCAGAATGCCCCAGTACAGAACCGCGCTAAAACATATTGTTGCGTGCCCCTCCTCTTACGTACACAGCATGCTGGACACAGTAGTTCTCATCACATCTCCCTCCTTTTAAAGACCATGTATGTTCCAATGGAAACAATAACATTGCTAGTGTAAACTACTAATAAGACACGTTAGTCCCTAGCTAACGGGTCTGACCCTTTAGCCGAGCGGTTAGTGATGTCGCCTTGTGGTGCAGTACACCCCACATCACTAACCGCTCGGCTAAAGGGTCAGACCCGTTAGCTAGGGACTAACATGTCTTATTAGTAGTTTACACTAGATTAGAAAACATAGCAACAGAAAATACCATATTAGCAATTTGCTAATTAACAGCATAACCAGCTAACAATGAAGACATGCACTTCAAAAATTAACCTGAAGGGTGGGGTAGACTGCCCAGCCCTTCAACTGAGTGTGGGGATTATTCTGCCCCATTGCTCACTCAGTATCTAAACATCATATCGCTTTGGGGGTTTTACAACTCTGCCACTGGAGGTGATGGTGAACCCAGAGGGCCTTGCTGGCACGTCCGGCTCCGTGGGAGTGCCCGATGAGGTGGCGACCGGTGGTCTGAGTTGTTCCTGCTGCAAGTCATTGCCGTCTCTGGCTGGTTGGGTTGCAACAGTTGCAGGGGCAGGCACGGATTGCAGGTGCCTGCTGTTCCGTCTGAAGACAGCCCCGTCTTCCGTATGCACCGTGTAGGCGGCCGGTCATGAGCTGCGCGGGGCTCGCACCTGTGGTAGCAATCGGTGTGGCGCGGTAGCACATCAGCGCTAGGTGTGGGTCAGGCTGCCGTAAAATTCTTTTGGCCGTCCCGACAGCCCTTTCGGCAGCTCCATTTGCCTGGGGGAAGTGGGGGCTGCTGGTTGCATGGCGGAAATCATAGTTCCTACAAAACTGCCTAAATTCGGCTGATGTAAACTGTGTGGCATTGTCACTAATGAGTTCCCCAGGGATGCCCCATCGTGCGAACATACCTTCCAGCGGCTCAATCACCTATAGACTGAAGGTGGTCCGTAGCTGGGCGATCTCAATGTCCCTGGAATAATAATCAACCACCACCAGGTAGTTGTTTCCATCCTGCTCTTAAAGGTCTGCCCCAATCTTGTGCCATGGGCCGGGCGGCAGTGGTGTTGTACGTAGGGGCTCTTTGTACTGTGAGGGCTTATTGATTTGGCAGAATGTGCACTGTGTAACTTTCCGGTAAATGTCCGATCCGATGCTGGGCCACCAGACAGACATCTTAGCTCTTTCACGACACTTTATAAGGCCTTGGTGCCCTTCGTGAATCCTGTGTAGGATGTCTTCCTGATATGCGGGGGGAATTACAATCCTGTCTTGGTACAGGAGCAGCCCATCTGCCTGGGACAGCGATGCCCTCGCAGCGTGGTAGCCATGCAGATAAAAGGGCACGTGCCTCAGCCATCCCTCTCTGGTGTACCCGATCACCCTCTGCATTGTGTCGTCCTGACACGGGGCCTGATTTAACATGTCCAGCTTCATGCTCAACACCGGTTTGGTCTCAATCACAGCTTCGACATATGCACGCACATCCCCGTCTGTGTCTGCCCCACTGCCATCCTGGAGTGGGTTCCTGGAAAGGGCGTCGGCCACCACCAGCTGTGAACCCGGAACATACACTGCTCTGGGGTTAAAACGCATTAGAAGCTGCTGGCATCTCGGCGGCACTTTGTCCAGATCATATGCATTAATGAGGGGGGCCAGGGGCTTGTGGTCTGTCTGTAAGCTAAACTCAGCTAAGCCTAACAGATAACGGGGAAACCGCTCACAGGCCCGCACCCCTGCAAGGCATTCCTTCTCTAACTGAGAGTATCTCTTCATCTGTGAGAGTTCTGGAGCAGAAGGAAACAGGCTGTACTTTGTCCCCCTAAACCTGCAACAGTTCTGCCCCCAGCCCGTAACTACTAGCGTCCGCGCTCACAATGGTGGGCCTTGCTACATCATAGTATGCCAGGGCAGGAGTGGAAGACAACATTGCTTTTACCTTGGTGAAGGCTTGCTGTTGGGGCTCCCCCCACTGCCACTCTGCGTCTTTCTTCAGCAGCTCACTCACCGGGTGTAACACAGATGACATTTTATCACAAAAATCCCAATTTTGTGCATCTTCCCCCATCTCGCCATGCACGCCACAAATTTCCCCGCATACTGCAGTGCTCCCCCTGGGCTTCTCAGGTCGATTGATGTTTTAAACAGCTGTGGCCGCTCAGGCAGTGACCTATATGCAGTCTGTGACATGGTAGTGATGTCCGCCCCTGTATCGATTTTAAAATTAACCAACTTGCCGCAGATCGGTAACTCCACTTGCCACTTTTTCTCAAAATCCATCCCCTCAATGCAACCGAGAAAGTAGGGGCGGCTTTCACTTTCTACTTCGCCCTCATACGCATCATCCTGGTAAACAACCTCCCTCACGTCTCTGGTTTTGCATACGGCAGCAAAATGTCCCAGCTTGTCGCATTTCCTGCAACACCTGTTGCGTGCAGGGCATTCCTGCTGCTGCCCGTGCGTGCGATTACATCGGGGGCAGGCTGTTTTGGGCCGCTGTGCGTTTCCGTCGCCCTTATTGTAGTGGTTGCTAGCATTACTGCGGTCGCGGTTGGCATTGGCGCCCTGTGTTTTGCTAACTGCATTCAGCTCATCTTCCATCTGCAACTTCTGTGACACGTCTCGGTCAGCAACTCCGATCACAACTCTATCACGAATTTGCTCTTCCTTTAATGTCCCGAACTCGCAGTGTTCTGCCAACTCATATAAACTCTTCACAAAGGCCTCGAGTCTCTCCAGTTCTCTGCGAGCGCTGGTGAAAACATGCACGTTCGTGGATTACATTTCTCCGTGGTACGAAATGCTCGTTGAATTTACTGACCACCCTGTCATAATCGTTAGCGCGAGAAGCCTCTTCGAACGTAAATGAATTAAAAATAGCTTCTGCATCTTTCCCCATTGCATATATCAAGGAATTGACTCGGATCTCACCTTCCTCCGCATTTAGCTTGGTTGCTAGTCGAAACCGGGAAAACCTCTGAATCCAAATCGGCCATGCCGCAGGTTGCGTGAAATCAAATGCCTCGGAGGGATTAAATTTTGCCATTCCTCGTTTCACCGGACCAACTCCGTTCCCGATTATTGAGGTAAGTGGAATTCGAAGATCTTCTGACACCATGTCATGTGCATATACGACAGGCAAGGGAGTCGTGATTAATACCGTGCTTTATTCAGCCATCTGCCTCCAGTACAGATTCGAACAATACCAGAATACAGTACAGTACCACGCTAAAACATATTGTTGCGTGCCCCTCCTCTTACGTACACAGTACGCTGGGCACAGTAGTTCTCATCACAGTAAAATACAGAGGTCTAATGATGTTTCATATGCGTTTCACAAGATTGTGGAACATTTTATCCTCGCACGATGGAACACTCAACCCACCCTGAATCATCTCCATACAACTGCAGTGGTCACGCGCACATAGCTATCACTCCGCCACATGGCGGCAGCGTCAAAATGGCGGTGGGTTCCATAGTACAATGAATGGACTGTCGCCCTCTTTTCTAGACCTAAGCTCTTTGCTGTCACCCATTGTCATGTAGCTAACGTTAATGTTGCTACTAACGTTAGCCAATGAGGTCGCCAAACCGAGGTTCTCTTGAGAAACCATATTAACATCAATCCATTAAGTTATTACCTTTAGTTAACGTAACTTTATCCAGCTCCGACAGCTCGCAGTGTTCTTCGTAGAGAAAACAATGATAGGCTAACGTTAGTTAACCTTAGCTAACTGTTAGCTAGCCTGACGGGTAACGTTAGCGGTCCGATAATAGCTGGCTAGCTGACTCAAACAACGTATAAGATATTATCTCGTACATAAGTGTTTAAACATAATATCATAAGCCTAATAAACAGAAGAGAGAATATTTAGTCGCTCATCTATCGGACTGATTTTCACAGAGTAACTTAAGTTCCTTGCCAGCTCACCTGCATGCGATCAACTTGCAAATGGCGCACGGCATTCTCCAGAAATGCGAGCAATGAGCGTTTCCGTTATGGTGAAACGTCATTGCTGTACACAATTGTCACTCAAAACGTCTGCCCAATGAGGAAGCACCCGCCCACCGTGGGAAATGTGCTTGAAAGAATGAGGTTTGAATTTCACTCGCTTCGAAACTCAAAGGTGAAGGACTCCAAAAAAAAGTTTCAATCAAAAAAAAACTTCAACCAAAAGATTAACCCAAAAATATGTTGTTAAATCAAAGAAAAAACGGGGTTTGAATACATTTTTATGACTCACTTTTTTTTTGAAAATATTTTTGGGGATCGAAATTTTTTTTCATTTATCTACTCATATATTTTCGTAATGTGTGTCTGTGTGGCGTTAGTGTGTGTGTTAGTTAGTGTAGATAGCGGGACCGAAAACTAAAGCACTTATGATCCTAATTCTTTTTGGAGGTGGTAGGTATTGTCTCAGAGAGTAAGGGAAAAATCCCAGAAAATTAAAATTATGCGTAATTATGCATAAATATGCAAAATATGCATTTTTCTAAAAAAAAATGGCTTAAAACCCACTTTTCTCGGCATTTCAGATGATTCTGAGCATCTTTGATTTTTTTCACCTGTATAAAAATTTTTTCCTGGGACTTCGAAATGTTTTGGCATTATGCAAAATATATGCATTTTTGCAAAAATGCGCATATGATCTTAATTTTTTTGCGAGGTGGTAGGTATTGTTCCAGAGAGGACCAGAAAAATAGCAGAAAATTAAAATATAATTATAATAATTATGCATAATTATGCAAAATATGCATTTCCTAAAAATGGCTAAAAACCACTTTTCTCGGCATTTGAGATGATTCTGAGTATTTGGGGGGAGTAAACCACTTTTCTCGGCATTTCAGATGATTCTGAGCATTTGGGGGGAGGGAGTTGGAGTGGGGGGGGGGCGGTTAGCTGGCAGGATGAAGAGGAGGGAGATTTAGACGGGTGGATAACCAAACCGCTACATTGTAGCGGGGTTCTTCTAGTATATATATATATATTTTTTTTTATTCAATCACAATTTTTTTGATTGGAAAATTAAAACACAAATGTCCTACCCATAATATAGCCCAAATTTTTTAAAAAAATGACTTCAACCAAAAAAAAAATATTTTCAATTAAAAAAAAAAAAGTTCAATCAAAAAATAATTCCACTGTCAAAAAATAAATTACTTCAATCCAAAAAAAAATTTTTTTCAATCAAACCAAAAATGGCTTAAATTTATTTTTTTGTGGTCTCAATTTTATTTTTGCATTTGAAAACTTTTTTTTTTTAATTGAAAATATTTTTTGATTGAAGTTAGTTATTTTTTAATTGAAAATATTTTTTGATTGAAGTTAGTTATTTTTTGATTGAAAATATTTTTTGTGATTGGATAATTAATACACAAATGTCCTACCCATAAAATGGCCCAAACACACAAAAAAAATCACTTCAATCAAAAAAAATGTTATCAAAAAATAATTCAGTTCAATCAAAAAAAAAAATTCAAACAAAAAAATAACACCTCAATCAAAAAAAATATTTTCAATCAAAGAAAAAAGTTTTCATATGCAATTTTTTGGATCTCAAATATTTTTTTGCATTCAAACACATTTTTTATTTGATTGAAGCAAGTTATTTTTTGATATAAAATATATTTTTTGATTGAAGTGAGTTATTTTTTGATTGGATAATAAAAAGACAAATCCACCTCCATATGATTGGTGGAGTGCTGCAGAAATGGTCGTCCTTCTGGAAGGTTCTCCCATCTCCACAGAGGAACGCTGGAGCTCTGTCAGAGTGACCATCAGGTACTTGGTCACCTCCCTGACCGAGGCCCTTCTCCCCCGATTGCTCAGTTTGGCTGGGTGGCCAGCTCTAGGAAGAGTCCTGGTGGATCCAAACTTCTTCCATTTACGAATGATGGAGACCACTGCCCTTCGGGACCTTCAAAGCTGTAGACATTTTTTGTACTCTTCCCCAGATCTGTGCCTCGATACAATCCTGTCTCGGAGGTCCACAGACTTCATGGCTTGGTTTCTGCTCTGACATGCACCGTCAACAGTGGGACCTTATATAGACAGGTGTGTGCCTTTCCAAATCATGTCCTATCAATTGAATTTACTACAGGTGCACTCCAATCAAGATGTAGAAACATCTCAAGGATGATCGGTAGAAACAGGTGAGTTCAATTTTGAGTCTCATAGCAAAGGGTGTGAATACTTATGTACATGCAATATTTAAGTGTTTTATTTTTAATAAATTTGCGAAAATTTCTACAAAACCTTTTTCACTTGGTCATTATGGGGTATTTTGTGTGTAGGTTGATGAGGGGAAAAAAAGGAATTTAATCCATTTTGGGATAAGGCTGTAACATAACAATGTGGGGAAAGTGAAGGGTGTGAATACTTTCCGGATGCACTGTATAGATAGATAGATAGATAGATAGATAGATAGATAGATAGATAGATAGATAGATAGATAGATAGATACACACACACACACACACTGTCACGTATTTGGAAAGAACCCAAAAGCAGACGGGACAACCAGGTAAGGGAAGAATCAAGTCTTTATTGAAGTGACCGATCTCAGGGGTAGAGAAGGAGTTGGCTCAGTGGCAGGTAGACAGGCAGGCAGAAGTCCATGAAAGGCGACGTTCCAGCGAAGACTGATCCACAATGGAGGCTTTTTAAGGGTGATGGCGATCGCTTTGATGTCAAGGGAGAGCGGCGATTGCTTTGATGGCCAGCTGGTGTACCGGGGTGAAGGGGGGGGGGTCAGCAGGTGTCAAGGGCGATCGCTTTGATGTCAAGGGCGAGAGGCTGATTGATTTGAGGTCAAGGGAGAGAGGGCGTGGCCAGCTGGTGTACCAGGGTAAAGGGAACGTCTGGGCATGCTCCTGATGAGACGACGGATGGTCTCCTGAGGGATCTCCTCCCAGACCTGGATCAGGGCATCGGTCAACTTCTGGACAGTCTGTGGTGCGACATCATGTTGGCGGATGGTACGAGACATGATGTCCCAGAGGGGCTCGATTTGATTCAGGTCTGGGGAACGTGCAGGCCAGTCCATAGCATCAATGCCCTCGACATACAGGAACTGCTGACACACTCTGGCCACATGAGGACGAGCATTGTCATGCATGAGCAGGAACCCAGGGCCCACTGCACCAGCATATGGTCTGACAATGGGTCTGAGGATCTCATCCCGGTACCTAAAGGCAGTCATGGTACCTCTGGCTAGCACGTAGAGGTCTGTGCGGCCCTCCAAGGATATGCCTCCCCGGACCATCACTGACCCACCGCCAAACCGGTCATGCTGGAGGATGTTGCAGGCAGCAGAACGTTCTCACCAGCGTCTCCAGACTCTCTCACGTCTGTCACATGTGTTCAGTGTGAACCTGCTCTCATCTGTGAAGAGCACAGGGCGCCAATGGCGAATCTGCCAACCAAGATGTTCTCTGGCAAAGGTCAATCGGGCTGCACGGTGTTGGGCTGTGAGCACAGGCCCCAATTGTGGACGTCGGGCCCTCATACCATCCTCATGCATTCTGTTTCTCACTGTTTGAGCAGAAACCTGCACATTAGTGGCCTGTTGAAGGTCGTTTTGTAGGGCTCCGGCAGTGCTCCTCCTGTTCCTCCTTGCACAAAGGACCAGATAGCGGTCCTGCTGCATGGTTGTTGTCCTCCTGCGGCCCCCTCCACGTCTCCTGGTGTACTGGCCTGTCTCCTGGTACCTCCTCCATGCTCTGGACACTGTGCTGGGAGACACATCAAATCTTCTTGCCACAGCACGCATTGATGTGCCATCCTGGATGAGCTGCACTACCTGAGCAACTTCTGTAGGTTGCAGATACCGCCTCATGCCACCTCTAGTGGTGAGGGCACTAGCAAAATGAAAAACTAACCAAAGATCGGCCAGAAAAGATGAGGACAGGCAAATGGTCTGTGGCCACCACCTGCAAATCCATTCCTTTTATAGGGGTTGTCTTGCAAATTGTCTAATTTCCACCAGGTGGAAATTAGACAATTTACCAACAGGTGAAATTGAGTCACAAATCAGTGTTGCTTCCTAACTGGACAGGTTGATATCTCAAAAGTGTGACTGACTTGGAGCTACATTGCATTGCTTATGTGTTCCCTTTATTTTTTTGAGCAGTGTATTTCCTCAGGCTTGGCCTACCCTGCAAATCTGCCTGCACCACCCCAGTATCCCCTTTAAGTTGAAGTAATTGACTAATCTCTTCATCATCTCGCTGAGCTTGAGCCAATTCATCTCCCAGATCTGCTCTAGAAGACCCCTGCCCCTGGGCTGTCACTGCATGCACTGATACATTAGGAACAGACTGTGTGTTCGGGAGGTCAGGGGGTGAGGACTGAGTACCGGCCCCTTCAACAAAGGCCGGCAACCGGGACAAAGCATCTGCCTTTGCATGCTGTTTTCCAGGGCGGTGCACTATTTTGTAATTGAAATTTGCCAATTGCTCCACCCACCGAGCTAGCTGCCCCTCTAAATCCCGAAAGTTATGCAACCACCTTAAAGAGCCATGGTCGGTACGCAAAACAAACTGCTTCCCCAACAAAAAATGTTTAAAGAACTTGGTAAATGTTACCATGGCCAATAGCTCTTTTTTGTGGTGGCATACCTACGTTCCTCCTTAGTTAGAGCCCTGCTGGCATAGGCCACTACACGCTCGGCACCCCCCTCCTCCTGGGACAATACTGCGCCAACTCCCACATCACTGGCATCAGTATCCAGAATAAATCTCTTTTGGGGGTCGGGGTATGCCAACACTGGGGCTGTAATCAGACTGGACTTCGACTGCATAAAGGCCTGCTGACAATCATCTCCCCACTTGAATTTCCTCCCCTTCTCTGTCAATCTGTGCAAGGGATGGGCTATGTCTGCAAACCCCTTTACAAACCGCCTATAATAGGAGGCTAGCCCAACAAAGCTTTTAACCTCAGTCTGGTTTTTTGGTACCGGCCACCCACGCACACTTTCAACCTTGGCAGGGTCTGCCCTAATTCCCTCTGCTGAAATAATATGACCCAGATATTGTACTTGAGTGGAAAAGGGGTCACATTTAGATGGCTTGACTTTTAAGTTAGCTGCACACAACCTGGACAACACCTCGTCCAAACGGCTGAGATGTTCTGGAAATGTACGGTCAAAGACAATAATATCGTCTAAATAGACCAAACATGTGGTCCATTGTAGATCTGCCAACACCAGATCAATGAGCCTCTGGAAGGTACTGGGGGCATTAAACAAACCAAAGCTCAGAACATTAAACTCAAAGAGTCCCTATCTGGTTGCAAAAGCTGTTTTGGGCCTGTCCTTGGGATCAACCTCGACCTGCCAGTAACCACTGGCAAGGTCAAGGGTAGAAAACAAGGTGGCATTAGCTAAGCTATCCAGGGCGTCATCAATCCTGGGGAGGGGGTATGCATCTTTTGTAGTGACATCATTAAGTTTTCTATAATCTACACAGAATCTCAATTTGCCTCCCTTCATCCACCCTGGCACAATTGGTGCGGACCATGGGCTACATGAAGGCCGTATGATCCCATTTTCTTGCATCTGTTTTATGTGATCTGCAACTTCCTGTTGGAGATGCAGGGGAACTATACGGGGAACCATCTTAATGGGCTTTGCATCACCAGTATCAACGCTGTGTGTTGTAAGGCGAGTTCTCCCTAGGTCCATGTCACTGGTGCTAAAAACTGAAGCATGTCTATGTAGGAGGTCACGAACTGACTGAAGCTGCACAGAGGAGAGGCCCTTCTCGTCCAAACCAAACTCTTTTAACAAGGAATCACCTGACCATGGGCGTGTTTCTGAGAGCTCCTCCCTACTGTCAGTTGCGTCATCCATGACCGTAATGTCCCTGAACAGTGTGCCGACTTTCATGCCCTGTTTCAAAATTAGAGGGTCTTCAGTGACATTAATAACTCTAACAGGCACTCTACCCTGGTTGACATTACAGATGACTCTCGCCACAAACACATCACAATGCTTAGACAAAGAGCCCAGGGGCTCCATTATGCCAGTTGCACATCCCCCTTGTAACCCCTCAACAGCCCCTAGGACAATAAACTCACTTCGGGGTGGCACAATGACATCTGTATGAACAGTGACAACTTGGGGTGTGATCGCATCAGAGGCAGGAATCAAAGAAAAGTTTCTCCCCAGCAGGTGGCAGCATCAGTTACCCACATCAACAACAGCCCCATATTTAGACAGGAAATCATATCCCAGCAAAATGTCAGAAGTGGGAACATCAGCCACTAAAAGCTCTACGACCAGGGCTAGAGAGTCTAACTGACAGACTGTCTGCCACCGCCCCACTACACACATGGGACCCCCATTGGCAGCCGAGGCATCACCTATATACTCCATCAAATCCCCACCACCGTTAGTCAAGTTCAACCATAACGATTTGGGGATAATAGAGGCATTAGCCCCTGTATCAATTAGCACATGAAACTCTGACCCACCTATTTTCGCACGGAGATACATCTCAGATCCCTTCTGACTTTGTAAGGCCATTCCAACGGAACGAGAGAGGGGGGCGGGCATTTGGCCTACTGTGCCCGCCCCCTCTAGTTTCCCGACAAATAGGGGCAGTCTCGCCGTAGATGGCGGTTGCACCCACACTCCCAGCACCCCTCCCCCCGATTGGAAGCGCGGCTACTCTGGCTATAGGAAGCTGGAGCGCCCGTGCGCGCCGTGGCCAGAGCCCTATCGGCGTTTTTCAAGGACTGCACAGTACTCTGGAGCGTTTTAACCTCCTGACGGAGCCCCTCTACAACTCCCAATAGCAACTCCATTTGAGTATCATTTGTGGATTTTTCTACAACGCCACGCACTCTTGTGTCTGGGTCAAGACGGATTTGTTCTAGGCTCCTTATAAACTCTAGCTCGGAGGCGAGATTAACTGCATCTTCGAGTGTGGAGGGTTTAGCACTACAAAGATTGACACGCAACTCCCCACTACCCACATGTTCAATAAAGCGGTCTCTAGCAAAGAGATCACGGGTGTTTGTATCAGCATTTGGATAGGCTTTAATTATTAGTCTGCGTAATACATTGCCAAATTCTCGTGCAGTCTCATTGTGCAGCCGCCGCCGTGCTAAAAAACTTGCACGATTCCAATCCCTACTATCGCACGGCTCCAAGCATCTGCCCAAAGCCGCTTTTAAAGATGTGTAATTCCCACAGGACTCGGGGGAGAGCCCATTATAAATATCCCCCGCCCGACCAGACAGTGAGCGGGACATACATTTACACTTCAAATCCTCATCCCAGTGATTCACCTCAGCGGCCATTTCAAATTGTCCCACCCAGTCGGACCACTCTCGCCCAGTGCCAGTGAATGTCTCTGGCATAAACACCGGACGCGCTGCATAAATTGTGGGGGGGGGGGTGTATCGGTTTACCACAGGTGCATGACTAAGCTGAGCTGATGAACTGCTCGCTGCGGGTTGTGTGTTCTCGGCCTCAGACATTTTAAAGGGAATTAAATCCCACCGCTGCCACCAGTGTAATAAACAAGCCCGATATGGGCTTCGTCAGAGACCCAAAAGACACACAACACCAGTCGAGGAACATGGAAAAGCAGACAACCCTTTATTTCATCACAAATTATATTAAAAGGCCTACAGAGTTGAACAGATAGGCCTGAGGACCGGCGACTACTCACAGGTAAGTAAAGTCTGTTTACTGTAGTGCAAACCACGCACATGGAATAGGGCACACTTTAAGATCAGGCACGGCACGCATGAATGCAAACACCACACCCATTACGCTCCGCACGCTGGAGACACTGCACACGGGGAATGAAACACTAGGCTACACCTCCACTCAAGGAGCAAACGGGGGCTATAACGCCTGCTCAAACACTGCAAATAAGACAGTAAACGTCCCCAACACCCGGGTAACTTGAGCCGCCCACTAGCCCTCTGCTTCTCTATAAAAAGCCGGCACAATAAAACTCACCAATGAATACATATATAAAACATAGTACAAAAGGAATAGGGAAATAGCAAGAGTTAAAACTTAGCTCGCTCGGCTGACGAGACCCTCCCCCAGGGTCTAAGCTTTATTGGCACCGTCCGACAGCCGGGGAAACAATTGCGTTCAGTCGGCGGTACAGGCAGCGGGCGGCGGCGTGCCGACCACTGGAACCAGGGCTGGAGAGTGGAAGTCCGCGAAAACACTCCTAAGCGTTCCCGGCCCTCTCTAACTAAAGGAGGCAACTAGCCTCCCCTCCTAATCTGGAACAGCTCCCCTACCTTTCTGTCTTCAGCGCCGGCAATACTATAAACTGCGAACGCCGCCTCCCCCCAATGAGTGTATTCGCAAACCAGCCAAATCAGCTCTCTCCAGCAACCCCGAGGGACTGCTTAGCCCTCTCTTTTAACTTACGTCTCCTCCAGTCTAGTTGCGCGGCTGCAAGCAATCAGTTCATTAAAGAGCCACGTCTCATGTCAATCACCTCCCGCCGCAGGTTTACTACAATACAAACTAACACACATATACAAACTAACACATATAGCCAAACTAAACAAAAAAATCACTCTGTTGAGATATGACACCAGTGTATTTGTATGACTATGTGTTACTGTGTACTATTATTTTGTTTACTTTGTTTGTCCACAAGTGGGCGGTGTTGCGCTTGCATGCGCGGATTGATTACGTCACTGAGACGCTGTTCATATTTCTTCTTCTCCCAAAACTACCGAATAAACGAAGGCTGCATTTTTCCCTCCAGCAGAAGTTCGGTAGTCAGTACGATTCTTTATAACGCTTTAATAATCCACTTCATCTGCGCAGAGATAGACATAAAGTATTAGTCTAGTCTTCTAACAGGTTATGGGCCCAGATAACGTTGGATTATTTAGTAGTTTGATAAAAGAAGTACACGAAGTGTGATAATCTCGGATGGCGGGATGCGCGCAGGTTAGCACAGAGTTACAAGTTAGCAAGTGTGAAGCTAGTTAGCATCGAGAGAGGCTATCGGGAAGCTAACGGAACGCTAAGCTAAGCTAACGCTACCGAGGGCAGTGTTTCTCAACCGGGGGTCCGCGGACACCTAGTGGTCCGTGGTGTAATTGCGAGGGGTCCGTGAAAATAAAATATCTTTAAAAAAAAGATCCTATGACATTTATAGAAATAGGATTATTTTACTCAAATGTGACTGAGACCTTTATCTACCTAAACTATAAAGGGTAACAGGACTTTTTTCTCTAATTACATCTGTTTCACAAGTGTAATTTATTGTATTTTAATAAGAGATCTCGCTCCCGTTTGCATTGTTAAAACATAAAAATTCTGTTGTTACATATACCTCAAAGTTACTGAATACATATTCTGTTTTGTTACATATATCTGAAAGTTACTGCATAAGAATTCTGTTTTGTTAACTATATCTAAGTTACCACTGAAAGCTCTTATTTTTGCCCCAAAGAGTGAATAAATGCTATAATGCAATTTAAAATGCAGTTTCTACTGTTTCTATCAAATTGCAACCCCCCTCCCCCAAGATCAGGTGGAGGGGTCCTCAGGGTAGATCAAAAATACGCAGGGGGTCCAGGACCCCAAAAAGGTTGAGAACCACTGACCTAGGGAGATGGAGCGGAAGAAGAGCAGGTGGCCCACATTCAACGGACAGGCCGATGAGTATGAACTGTGGGAAGAGTGAATGCTCTGTTGCATGCATGGTGTGGGGCTGAAAACCACCATTCTTACCGAGCCCGTGGGACCTTTGACAGTGGAAGAGCAGGCCCTAGACGAGGAGCGGAACGCGGACGCCTACTGCGCATTGGCGCCTTTATTGGACAACACAAGCTTGGGACTGATCTTCAGAGAAACGAAGAACAAAGGTAGAGAGAGTCTACAGGTATTGCGGGAACATTACATTGGTAAGGGCAGACCCTGGATTGTCACTCTGTATGTAACATTGACTGGGCTAAAGAAAGCTGATAATGAGACGATAACCGAATACATTATCCGAGCTGAACAAATCATTACGGCTCTCAAACGGGCGGGAGAAGCACCGAGTGAGGGACTAATGATGGCCATGGTGATGAGGGGGTTACCCGAGAGATATAAGCCATTCACTCTAATGGTGACACATGGCGACAGTGAGTTGACAATGGGACAATTTAAGGCCAAATTAAGAAACTTTGAGGCGGCTGAAGATGTAGCTAATGCTACAGTATTGGACGAGACGTCCGAGAGGGTGATGAAGGCCCACGCAGCGCCTAAGAAAAAGCCAGTGAAACACTGTGAGGGAGATGATGAACAAACGGTGTGCTGGCGATGCGGTGACAAAGGCCATCGGAAATCGGACTGTTCACGCAGCGTGTGGTGCAGCTTCTGCCGGGTCAAGGGTCACACGGACAAAGTGTGCAAGAAGAAGGACCGCGCTGATGGAGCCAGGTGTGCACGCGAGCAAGGTGGCGGCGGCGGTGGTGGTCACGGAGCAGGTCGAGGTCAGGGACCGGGGAATGCTGCGGAAGAAGAGGACTACATCTTCAGGGTGCAGGCTGGAGAGACCAGCTCAGCAGGACCAGGACGACGGAAATAGTTCAAATCAGGATTGATTGTGGACTGTGGGACTTCTTCCCACATAGTCAATGATAAGAAGAAGTTCAAGGGCTTTGACAGCTCGTTCGAGCCAGAGAAACACTGCATGGAGCTGGCGGACGGTAAGCGCACCTTTGGTGTGGTGCAGGGCAGGGGAGATGCTACGGTATGTCTGCTCGACAGTGAGGGGCGACGGTGTAGAGTGACACTGCGGAACGCACTATATATTCCATCGTATCCCCAAGAGCTCTTCTCTGTGAAGTCTGCGACAGCACACGGAGCCAGTGTGTTCTTCAAAGAGGGCAGAGATGCCCTGATGTTACCGGATGGTACCAGGTTGGACATTTTTGTACAGGGGAAAATGTACTATTTGCAAACTGAATGTGTTGTTGAAAAGTGCCATGTGAGCCATGATATAGAAACTTGGCATGAGATAATGGGCCACTGCAACTATGACGATATCATAAAGCTACAGGATATCACTGATGGTATGCATATAAAGGGTAAAGTGTGTAAACCTGACAAAGAGTGTGCAGTATGCATAGAAGGGAAGTTTACCCAAAACAGGAACAGGAAATCTACAGACAAAGCCAAGACACCACTGGAGTTGGTAAACACTGATTTAGCCGGTCCTGTGGCAAACGAGTCCATTAATGGTTTCAGGTACATGCAATCATTTACAGATGTGTGCACAGGGGCTGTGTGTGTTTATTTCTTAAAAACAAAGAGTGACACAGTGCAAGCGACCGAGAAATTTCTGGCAGATGTAGGTCCCTATGGGACAGTGAAATGCATAAGGTCGGATAATGGAACTAAGTTTACAGGCAAGGAGTTTCAAACCCTGTTGAGACGGAACAAAATAAGACATGAGACGTCCTGCCCATACTCTCCCCATCAAAATGGCGTTGCAGAGAGAGAAGGACGCACACTATTCGAGATGGCAAGGTGTATGCTAATAGATAGTGGTCTACCAAAGAGCCTCTGGCATTATGCTGTACAGGGGGCAGCCCACACCAGAAACAGATGCTTCAACAAGCACACAGGCACTACGCCATACACAGCAATGACAGGAAAAAAGTGCAACATGGCTAGAATGCAAAAGTTCGGGACAGAATGCTGTGCTTACCAGCAGGACAAGGGAAAGTTAGATTCTAGATGTGAGAGGGGGCGTTTTGTAGGACACGACAAGAACAGCCCGGCCTACCTAGTCTACTACCCTGACCAAGAGAAAGTACAGAAACACAGACTAGTTAAGTTTGTACACAAGGCAACTAGTGAAAATGATACTCAGACACCAGGTCTGCACCCGGAAGACTGGGTAAGAGAGAGAAAGTCTGTTGAGACAGCTGCAACGCAGCCTAGAGTACAGAAAAATGTACAGACTGACGGTACACGGTCAGCACCTGAGGATGATGACGAGGAGCACCCAAGGGTGACATCACAAGCCTCAGCCAGTGGGAGGTACCCCCAAAGGGAACGCAACCCTCCGAGATACCTGATTGACTATAGTCAGGGCGACAGTGATGACAGCTCACTCACTACTATAGATTATGCATACAGGGCAGTGTGCGGTGTCCCTCTGACCTTTAAAGAGGCCATGGAATCGCCAGAATCAGAAAAGTGGTCCAGGGCAATGGACGAGGAAATGGAGTCTCTAAGAGACAACAAAACATTCACCTTACGAAATTGCCAGAGGGCAAGAAAACAGTGGGAGGAAGGTGGGTGTATGCGATAAAGACAGATATAGACGGCCTATCTTCATGCCCCCATAGACTATGACATATACATGGAACAACCTGAGGGTTATATTGAGAAGGGAGAAAAACTAGTGTGTAAACTAGAGAAGTCAATCTATGGCCTCAAGCAGTCTGGCTGCAATTGGAACTTACTGTTACACAAGTGTTTGACAGGTGATGGTTTTACACAAAACCAATCAGACCATTGTGTGTACTCCAAGGAGTCAAAGGAAAGGATGTCATTGGTGTATTGCCCTACGGACGAAATGGTTGCGGATGTAATGACGAAGCCCACATCCAAGGTAAAACTGAAGACATTTGCTAAGGCAATGTTTGGTGTGTGAAATGTGAGTGGTATGGGTTATACGAAGTTTTTTTTATTTTGTTCTGTGAATATGAAAAGGTATACAGTAAGCTCATGATTCATAAGTGGGAGTGTTGAGATATGACACCAGTGTATTTGTAAGACTATGTGTTACTGTGTACTATTATTTTGTTTACTACTTTGTTTGTCCACAAGTGGGCGGTGTTGCGCTTGCATGCGCGGATTGATTACGTCACTGAGACGCTGTTCATATTTCTTCTTCTCCCAAAACTACCGAATAAACGAAGGCTGCATTTTTTCCCTCCAGCAGAAGTTCGGTAGTCAGTACGATTCTTTATAACGGTTTAATAATCCACTTCATCTGCGCAGAGATAGACATAAAGTATTAGTCTAGTCTTCTAACACTGTCCAAGGGAACGAACACCAGCCAGGATGAATGTTGGAACCGCCGGTCTGCATGGGTTAGCAGTTAGCTTGGCCCGCCCCGCTTCCGCGTCCTGTCAAACCACCCTCAGAGTTTCCTCTTCGGGCGCTGCTACAGGGCCGTGGTCCCCGAGCTCAACGGACGAAGCAGACCAAGGTCTCCCAGCCGATTCAGCGCCAGCTAACCCCAGGCAGACACCCTCGACAAACCTCCCCGCACTCCTAACGACATCAAAAGCACAAATCAATGCCAGGTGAGGCCGCCGCAAGACCGCCCTCGGTCTTATCGGAACTAGTGGTCTGCATGGGCTAGCAGTTAGCTTAGCTTGCCCCGCTCTCCCAGCCAATCCAGAGCCAACTCTCCCTGCCATCAAATGAAGACAAAACTTAGGCGCAGGCATGGACAAAGACACTGCATAGACGGTACTTAGGCCGCCGCAAATGTTTATAATAGAAAATAAATATAAAGAAACAAATACATATAATAATAATAACAATGCCCAATGAAAGGTTTTCTAGCTAGATAACGTTTCCTTATTAGCTAGGTTAGGGCACACTGTCAAGTGGGCGTGGACAGAAAGACCGGGTTCTGGGAAAGTACGTGATCTGATTGGTGCGTGTACTAGAAGCACGTGCCAGCCAATGAAATGTGTTGGAACGTCATGGCAGGCGCATACATCAGAATGCAGCACGCACCTGCCGTCTCTAGCGGAAAGAATTGAGACGATAGTTACAGAAAGATATTTAGCAGCAGAGCGTTATAAGTTGAGACGATAGTTACAGAAAGATATTTAGCAGGAGAGCGTTATAAGGACATAACAGCAGATCTATTAGAAGATGCCGGCAAAGAATCTTGGGGTAATACTTGACGTTAACCTCAGTTGTGATAATCAAATCATAAATGTTGTTCAGTCATGCTTTCTCCAGCTCAAGCGAACCTCCAACATTAGGTCATTTTTATCAAATGCCGATCTGAAAAATTATCAATTCTCGGCTTGACTATGGGTTATTCTAATATTACGCCACATATCACGTGACGGCAACATTCATAGGATACCGTGTTGTTCTCACTGCGCGATGCTAAACGTTTTCTAAACAGTCAGAGTGAACAGAATCTCTTTCGAGGTTTGATTCATACTGAATACCTATCGTCGTTCGATATTTTACAAAAAAATAAAAAAATTCTGCGCCGTTTTTTGTTCCAATCGAGCTGAGCACTTTATTCTGGTATCAGCAAGGGCTCCCTCCACCGCATGCAGTTGCTACAAGACAACGCTGCTCCGCTCATTACTGGGACAAGGAGGCATGACCATATCACTCCTGTGCTTGCCTCCCTACATTGGCTCCGTTATATCTCGAATTGATTTTAAATTTATATTGCCTTTAAGGCTTTAAATGGTCTTGTTTATTGACCTGGTATACACCCGCTCGACCATTAAGATCCACAGATGGAGCCCTGCTGGTTAGGTCTCGGTTTGTTACAATGGGTGATGGGGCTTCTACTGTTAGAGCCCCCACACTGGAACTCTCTTGCTGTTGAACTGAGACAAACCGAGTCTCTAGCTTCTTTTAAATCTCGTCTTAACACTTTTTTTTATGAAAGCTTTTATAAATGTTTGTTTTTATTTATATTTTTACCCTTACTTATTAGGTATTGATCTTATTTTTGCCTTGTCTGGTTTTATTTCTTTGTAAATCACTTTGTAACATTGTTTTAGAAAAGTGCTATATAAATGATTCTTCTTCTTCTTATTATTATTATCACAGCAGCGTGACCATCCATCAAGCAGTCAGGCACCGCTGTGCAACAGAATGGCGCCCCCCTCCAAGCCATGGGACGAGTATGAAAGGCGTCATGTTTTTGAGGAGGAGGATCCCACCACCCCTTTCCTTGATGAGGAGCCACCGGCGGCTCATCGTTCCCCTCTCGACAACCAGTCACAGCATTCAAGAACCAAGCCTGAAGGCAAAAACATTCCAACTAAGAATTGTCAGGCAAAGCAGCCAAGACACAAGCCTGGAGGCAAGCAAATAACTGTGCAGGGAGGCAACAGGAGACAGGTGAGTCACCCTAGACCTGAAAAGTACTGCTGACCCTAAAAGATGAAGTAACCTAGCCTAAATAAGAAACCTGCTAACTAAACAGCGTTTGCATTAAGCAGCAGTCGTTGTATGAAGACAGTATGCCATAATCAAAAATTTTAGATGACATCAAATGAGGTGTATGTTAAAAACTAGTGGTGGCTAAGACATGAGTACAAAGGGTAGCTATTTTAAAGGCAGACTATGTAGACATTTCCTAAAACAAAAACAACACAAAAATAAAAAAAACGTGTCGACTGTCGTGGCAGTTATTTAATTCCACTCTGACATGAAATGAGGAGCGAGACAAAAATCTCTTACAGTATTGTCACACAATTTTAATATATATTAAATGAACAGACACACAAGCTCAGACGCTTGTGCGTGCCTTGATCTCAGAGCACACCATCTTTTTACCATGCAGCAGAACCATGCCCGTTGTTTCCCTTCTCATGAAGAGGAGGTGGCTTCCACCACAATGATATGTACCCAGAGTCTCTTCCTCATCCTGTCTTGGAGGAGACAACTCATCTTGGTGAACTGTCCCCCTAGTGAGTAACAGAACTTGTATATTGTTCAAAGCGGTTATAGGTCAGGTGTTCCCTCATCCTTATCTTCTGCCAGGACCACTTCCCGTGACACTCAAGTGCGCTTCCCACACATTCCTCTTATCAGGCCCTTACCATGTTTACACAGAAGAGGCACTTTTAACACCACCCTTGTCCTGCTACACATGAGCCCTCAGGTATCCATTCAGACAGTGTTAACACAGTATAGCTGATCTGTGGTCAAAGACTAAAAGTAAGCAACGTATATATGAATTGCCCTCATAGACTCATACAAACGGAATCCCTCTCAATCACCACTTATGTCCGACCAACTAGACACGTGTGGTGGTGTCTGTTGTGCTGTTCTTGTGGTGTTTATACCCTGTTTTGAGTGTTAAGTGTGTACAGACTGTGAAAGCAAATGGCCTATATAAAGGACACCAGCAAAGAATGAATCTGAACCTGGAATGTGAGTTATATGAAATTGTTTGGTCTTACAGGTTGATGAGAGACAGCAGATGACGAACAGACACTCACAGCATAATGAGAAAGAAGAGAAGAAGGGGAGCTCATTTCACAAGACCCAGCACATGAGCACTCGACTGCAAAGCCGGGAAGAAATGTCTCGACTCATTGATGAGCTCCAAACCAGGAACCTCAGCCTGCAAGAAATACTCTGGGAGAAAGAGGCCAACCTGAAGAGCTGTGATGAAGAAAGACGTCTTCTAAAAAGGGAGAGATGCCAGCTGGAGCAGGCCATTGAGGAACGGGGTCTCCTCAACCCTAAAATTGTGCAGAGAGCATTTGACAAGAGGGAGGCCAGCTCCAAGGCCAGGGAGCAGGACTTATTATCCCTCTTGGAGGAAAAGAAGAAAGTCATTAATGGCCTTCAAGCCGAGACCCTCAACCTGCAACAAGCACTCCAGGAGAAAGGCTGACCTGAAGACCCGTGATGAAGAAATTTGTCTTCTGAAAAGGGAGAGATGTCAGGTGGAGCAGGCCTTTGAGGAACGGGGTCTCCTTGACCCTGAATTAGTGCAGAAAGCATTTGACAAGAGGGAGGCCAGCTGCAAGGCCAGGGAACAGGGCTTATTATCCCTCTTGGAGGAAAAGGACCTCTTTGTCACAGAAGCTGTCCCCAGAGCTGAGGAGATGGAGAGAAAGCAGAAGGATTTAGAGGAGAGCTTTAAAATCCATGAGGTGGAAAAGATACTCTGTAAAAAACAGAGTCTCCTGCAGCAAACGCAGGTCCTCAAAAAGGAAACATCCTTAAGGGCAGAGGAGCAGCAGAGAGCTTTTCCTAACAAAGAGGATTCCCAAAAAAGCAGGAATGTCTTCAGGTGAGTGAGTTGAAAAGACAAATGCTGGTGACAATGCTTGTTATGTTGTAGTTTTGTTATTCTGTTAAGTACACTGAGACAGCCACCAAACCAGAGCCAAATTCCATGTAGTGCAACCATATATGGCCAATAAACATGATTCTGATTCTGACAATCAGGAGGATTGGCCAGAGAAGAGATGGTCAGAAAGGAGATGGATGAAGAAGCCATGTGCTGAGGACAAATGGATGGTGAATAGATGGCCAAAGAAAAGATGGCTGGAGAACAAATGGACGGTGAGCAGATGGGCAAAGAGGAAGATGAGCTCACATGGCCAAGAACATGTCCCTGAACTGGCATCCAAATTCCAGAGCACATTAACACCTATGCACTTCCTTAACCCCTAACTCACCTTACATTTATTAGTATATCCCCCTCCCCAACTCACCTAACCCTAATTCTAATGGGAAACCTTAACACCTTAACATTTATCAGTATGTCCCCCCCGAACGACCTTACCCTAATTCTAATGGGTAATCATAACACCTTAACTTTTATCAGTATGCCCCCCCCCACTTCACCTAACCCCAAATCCCCGCCCCCTTTTCTCCCCAACTGTATCCGGCCAACTACCCCACTCTTCCGACCTGTCCTGGTTGCTGCCCCTACTGCTGACAGCTTAGAAGCTGCCACTGACAGTATCAGCCATGCCCTGGACCACTCACTCCAAGCGGAGCTTCAGGAACACGCAGTGGAACCCCTTCATAACAACTTTGAGTCTGGGGACAAAGATCCAGGACATGAGTGTGAGTGTGATGACAGATCAGACCTCATAGCTGTAGAGGATGAAGTAGCAGCGCCCATCAATCCTCTACTTCCAGATGAACAGTCAGAAGACATACACCACCACCCCCAAGCTGAAATCATAAGTTCAAGCAGACCACGATAACAGCTTGATAGACTGCACTACGACAAGCCTTGGGAAACCATTGATCCTAGCCATTGCTACATTCTGTAAGAGTCTGGAATGCATCTTACAGGGATCTGCTGGGTGGCAGACACAGCTCAAAAGATTGGGTAATTGGTCAAGCACAATTGGGGAGAAAAAGGGGGGGACATTTAAATGAAAAAAAAAGTGCCTCACTGTGTCTGCATGTTATTCCATAAATCACAGTGTGTAAAGCATACCAGCCAGTCTCCTTATCACCTGGAATCGATGTACCACTGCAACTGGATACTGCAAATCTTAAAACACAGTGGGTTACAACAGATTTTACCTTGATCTGTGGTGTTGCTCTGGTTCTGCTTGTGGTGCTGTAAGATGGAGTTTTTAGGGTTCCATTGTCAATTCCCTTTGACACAACAGACAAAAAAATGATGAGTTGAATTGTTATAATATGGTAACAGGAGCTAACCAATTAAGTTTAATTCAGTAACATAATGTCTCTAATACATTGTTGCGACCTTGGTCTTTGGTATTGCTCCAACTCATTTTGTGATGTTCTTTAAGCCGGGATCAGACTACATGATATTTTTGTCTTTCATGATGGTCCCATGTTAGATTAGGCAATCATGGTGTCATACACTCTTGCTGCGACTTACATTACATTACAGTCATTTAGCCGACGCTTTTATCCAAAGCAACTTACAATAATTGCATTTAACGTAGGAAATCATTGGGACCCCGACCAATCATCGTATGCTGCCTCTCACCATCTTATGAGAGTTTACAGGTCGGCGGGGAGGAGGGTCAAGAAATTGCCAATCATGGCTACAGAAACACATGTGCGAGAGAGCGAGAGAGACAGAGAGTGAGAGAGAGACAGAGAGAGAGAGGGAGGAAAATAGTTTATGATGAAAGGAGAAAGAGGGCAAAAGTGAGCAGGTCAGGCATTGTGTATCTTTCACAATAAGTACTTCATACTTGGACATTGTCCAGTAGAGAAGGATAAAGACACGGGCAAACATGTGAAACACAACAAACTGAACTCAGGAAGTGTAGCGGAGAACCGTGTGTAATGTCCCTCTTTCAGCATGCAGCCACAACCAAAGTCTGAGCCTGAGATGTGGGGTGTCTGTGCCAGTTTCCACCAGCATCTTCTCCAATTTGAGGTCCTGGTGCAGAACTCCTCTGGAGTTGACTTCTTCCATCATACCCACTAGCTGCTTCATTAAGCACTGAGAAACACAGAGAGAGAGGGAAAGAGAGGTAGAAAAAAGAAAAGAACGAGACAGAAAGAAAATGACACCACTGTCTGAATTAATCTATTTGGGTACACCCCACAAACACACACACCAACACCCACACACATAAAAATATGCTTGCCCATTCATCTGTCTGTCCATCCATCCATACACTCATCCACCCATCCATCCATCCAGTCATCCATCTTTTCACCCACTCACCTTCGCTCCATTCTCCAGCAGGGAGCCCCCTCCCCATCCTGCAGGTAGTAGAAGAGCTCAGTAGAGGGGACGGGTCTCTCCATCATCAGGATTAGGTCTTGGTCCACCTCAAACCAGTCAAGCAGAGTTACAGCTGCATTTTTACCTATCGCTGCCAGTTGACCTCCTACAAGGAACAGCAGCATCACCTCCAGGGGGCACTGCCTCACATCCCTATCAACATTCTGAGAAACAAAGAGTTGTAATGAGTGGCTGAGGAATACACCACCCCGAACCCTAACCCATGGGGACCAATGAAAACGAGACAGAAACTAATAGTGAAACAAGGCAGTGAAATGTGATGAGAGCTTAAGGACTGTAAGACAGCTTTGGGTAAATAACTAGACTCACAGTAACAGATGAGTAATAGAGGTGTTGTGTTTTAAATATGCATCACATACACTGTGCACACGTGCTGCTAATGAAAGAACACTAAGGTCTGAAATGATCTTGATGTTTCAAGTCTGATGAGGACAAACGTCACATTACCATTGAGATGCTGGTTGCTTTTTCCAGAGGAATGTGTTTTATAGCCCCCCCCCCCCCCCCCACACACAAACACACACACACTGGTTAAACATCTAGTGAGGATATGCTGAATGGAAACTGCGTATATTATTGTGTTTGTATGCATTTGCTCTTATACGTTTGTGTGTGTGAGTGTGTGTGCAGAGGTGTTACAGGTAAGTCGTCTTTGCGACGGCCAGCATACACGGATCCAAATCTTCCTTCGCCCAACTGTTGCAGCTCCTCATACTTGGTGTAAAGTGTTGTGTTGCAAAATGAAAAAGAAAAAGAATAACCGGTTGTGGACGCTGTTGCAGCTAGCGCTCCTGGGGAATGATAACCTAGCATAGCTTAACCAGCTACTCACCAGGCTGCTGAAGTGCCTCCGCTATTTCTCACCAACACGTAGCCTATCTTTGTTGACTGTGTCATGGTGCTGCCTCAAGGAAACGTCAGGAAGGCCGGGCTGTCTGTTGCCACCATTACATTTCCTCAGATTCGTACTTCCATCTGACAGTAGCAACAGCAGCGCTGCTTCTCTTTGCCGTGTTTCCACATGTGCACCAGAGAGCACTCTGTCATCCTATTGGTCAATGTCAAAGACAACGTTGTAGATGTCAGATTAGGCAGGAAAATAAAAAACAAAAAAAAAACCCTGACATGCTAGACTTTTTGTCACGGTGTCGTGGGGCGTCCCGGCGCCACATCACTGTTCTTTGATTACGTCACACTACATGGGGTAAAGTCGCCCGTTCGTCATTCATAATTTTCCGCCCGATGCTGGAAATTTGTCGAAGATGACAAAATGGGGTTGAAGTCATGTAGTCTGATCCAGGCATAAGAGGACTTTTGATGACGTCAGTCTCAAATTTCGATGGGCCATTATATGTATTGAATGTGTAGCTAGAATGTTGTTTACCCACAAAATAACAAACTGAACATATTAGCCTTTTTTTTTGTCAATTTCAATTGCCCTGAACAAGGAATGTGTCTGAAATGACACCATATGCTAAATTTATATGATCTCCAAAAAAAAAACAAAATTTCAACAGAATAAATCAACTCACGTTTGTTTTTGAAGTTGCCGTTCTCACAGGAGTGTTGCTGTTCTGTGTTGTGGTATTGGTTTGCTCTTTGCAGGAGTTACTTTGAGAGGCTCCAAACAAATCACCTCATCTGAGTTTGCCCGAGGTGACTAAAATTCCAACAGTAAATTACAGGTCATCTACTACTACTACTTTCGGCTGCTCTCGTTAGGGGTCGCCACAGCGGATCATCTGTTTCCATTTCTTCCTGTCTTCTGCGTCTTCCTCTGTCACACCAGCCACCTGCATGTCTTCCCTCACCACATCCATAAACCTCCTCTTTGATCTTCCTCTTCTCCTCTTCCCTGGCAGCTCCATATTTAGCATCCTTCTCCCAATATACTCAGCATCTCTCCTCCACACATGTCTAAGCCATCTCAATCTTGCCTCTCTTGCTTTATCTCCAAACCGTCCAACCTGAGCGGTCCCTCTAATATAATCGTTCCTAATCCTGTCCTTCTTCGTTACTCCCAGTGAAAATCTTAGCATCTTCAACTCTGCCACCTCCAGCTCCGCCTCCTGTCTTTTCGTCAGTGCCACTGTCTCCAAACCATATAACATAGCTGGTCTCACAACCATCTTGTAAACTTTCCCTTTAACTCTTGCTGATACCCTTCTGTCGCAAATCACTCCTGACACACTTCTCCACCCACTCCAACCTGCCTGCACTCTCTTTTTCACCTCTCTACTGCACTCCCCGTTACTTTGGACAGTTGACCCCAAGTATTTAAACTCAAATGCCTTTGTCACCTCCACTCCTTGCATCCTGACCATTCCACTGTCCTCTCTCTCATTCACGCATAGGTATTCCGTCTTGCTCCTACTGACTTTCATTCCTCTTCTCTCCAGTGCACACCTCCACCTCTCCAGGCTCTCCTCAACCTGCACCCTACTCTCGCTACAGATCACAATGTCATCCGCGAACATCATTGTCCACGGAGACTCCTGCCTGATCTTGTCCGTCAACCTGTCCATCACCATTGCAAACAAGAAAGGGCTAAGAGCCGATCCTTGATGTAATCCCACCTCCACCTTGAACCCATCTGTCATTCCAACCGCACACCTCACCATCGTCACACTTCCCTCATACGTATCCTGCACCACTCCTACATACTTCTCTGCAACTCCTGACTTCCTCATACAATACCACACCTCCTCTCTCGGCACTCTGTCATAAGCTTTCTCTAAATCTACAAAGACACAATGCAACTCTTTCTGGCCTTCTCTATACTTCTCAATCAACATTCTCAAAGCAAACATCGCATCTGTGGTGCTCTTTCGTGGCATGAAACCATACTGCTGCTCGCTGATCGTCACCTCTCCTCTTAACCTAGCTTCTATTACTCTTTCCCAAATCTTCATGCTGTGGCTGATCAACTTTATACCTCTGTAGTTGTTACAGTTCTGCACATCGCCCTTGTTCTTGAAAATCGGTACCAGTATGCTTCTTCTCCACTCCTCAGGCATCCTCTCACTTTCCAGGATTGTGTTAAACAATCTAGTTAAAAACTCCACTGCCATCTCTCCTAAACATCTCCATGCCTCCACAGGTATGTCATCAGGACCAACTGTCTTTCCACTCTTCATCCTCTTCATAGCTGCCCTCACTTCCTCCTTGCTAATCCGCTGAACTTCCTGATTCACTATCCCTACATCATCCAACCTTCTCTCTCTCTCATTTTCTTCATTCATCAGCCCCTCAAAGTATTCCTTCCACCTTCTTAGCACACTCTCCTCGCTTGTCAGCACATTTCCATCTCTATCCTTGATCGCCCTAACTTGCTGCACATCCTTTGCAGCTTGGTCCCTTTGTCTAGCCAATCGGTACAAGTCCTTTTCTCCTTCCTTAGTGTCTAATCTGACATACAACTCACCATACGCCTTTTCCTTTGCCACCTCTCTCATTGCTTTACGCTGCATCTCCTTGTACTCCTGTCTACTTTCTTCATCTCTCTGACTATCCCACTTCTTCTTTGCCAACCTTTTCCTCTGTATACTTTGCTGTACTTCCTCATTCCACCACCAAGTCTCCTTGTCTTCCTTCCTCTGTCCTGATGACACACCAAGTACCTTCCTAGCTGTCTCCCTCACTACTTCTGCAGTGGTTTTCCAGCCATCTGGCAGCTCTTCACTACCACCCAGTGCCTGTCTTAACTCCTGCCTGAACTCCACACAACAGTCTTCCTTCTTCAACTTCCACCATTTGATCTTCGGCTGTGTCTTCACTCGCTTCCTCTTCTTGGTCTCCAAAGTCATCCTACAGACCACCATCCGATGCTGCCTAGCTACGTTCTCCCCTGTCACCACCTTGCAGTCTCCAATCCCTTTTAGATGGCGCCTTCTACATAAGATATAGTCCACCTGTGTGCACTTTCCTCCACTCTTGTACGTCACCCTGTGTTCCTCCCTCTTCTTGAAATATGTATTCACCACAGCCATTTCCATCCTTTTCGCAAAATCGACCACCATTTGTCCTTCCACATTTCTCTTCTTGACTCCATACGTTCCCATCACCTCCTCA